>NC_088647.1:338611-381111 GCF_964019385.1 Sycon ciliatum | reverse complement strand
TGTGCTCAGGTCTTCAAGAATTTGAAACTATTCATGAAAGACAAGGAGCAATCTCATGAACTCTTTGACAGACTACAGGTAAGGACAAGATGAGTGAGTGCATGATGTGCATGTGATTCTTCTACTGTCTAGGATGGGTAAAGATTTCTGCACCATCTACCAATGCTTCATTGCCCCAGTGTGATCCAGTCCCCCAATGCTCCAATGCTGCTGTCCCCCAGTCCCCCAGCACCCCAGTGCTTTTGAAAAGAAAATCGGATTACCACCTACAGTACCTTAGTACAGTATGGATCAATACTCGATACACTGTGCTTACACATACATGATTTTATATGTATTAATGTGTGTGTGTGTGTGTGTGTGTGGGTGTGTGTGTGTGTGTGTGTGTGTTCTGTGTTGCTTTTTCCTTATGTGCTATGCATGCAGACTACTTCTCTGAACTCACATTTATCAGAGTTGATGCCTGGACTAACTGCCAAGGTATGTTTCCTTCTCTTTTCTTAACCTTACTACCGGTAGCAAGAGTACATAGTACATAACTCCCCCAAGAGTGTGCAACTCGACTATGGGTGCTGTCCCGACAGAATTTCTAGTTGACGTCATTAATTTTTATGATGCAATGCGCATTGCACACGGACTATCAGACGAATCCGGAACCTGTGGTGGTCCAAAGCCCGTCTGATCCTGTACAAATTATTGCAAAGAAAAATGTGTGATGCGTTGACACCCGTACACATGTTGTAAATCACTGGTGCAAGGTGCATTGTATCGTAAATAATGACGTCAACTTGAAATTCTGTGGGGACAGCAGGGTATGCGGGAGTTGCACACTCTTGGGGGTTATGTACTCTTGCCGGTAGATATAACCGTGCAGGATTTTATTGTATTCATGGTTTGACGGACTGAAAAGGGGAAAAAGTCTGAAGAAATAAATTGGCTGTCACCACCAGGACTTGAACCAGGGACCTTCGCTTCAGGTCAGTGATACTCTAACCATTGAGTTATGGTGTAGCTGTCATCCCAGCAGAGACCGTTCAACATTTTCTTCAGACTTCAA
The DNA here is from genome assembly GCF_964019385.1 of Sycon ciliatum. Classification (NCBI taxonomy): domain Eukaryota; kingdom Metazoa; phylum Porifera; class Calcarea; order Leucosolenida; family Sycettidae; genus Sycon; species Sycon ciliatum. The sequence goes on along the minus strand of NC_088647.1, from coordinate 380,054 downwards.
AACTCGCTCTGCCTGTGACACTACACAGGCTGCTGGGACACACCCCTCACTCTGCCCACGCACTTCCAGCACAAACTAGTACCTACCAACTACAATCAGGCAGGTGGTACGCACACAGCCCTCATTGCACCCGCACTCTAGTACACACAAGCTGGTACGCTCCCTTACTTTGTGTATAACTGTTTGCGGTGCCACCTGTGTGCAGCTCAGAGCACAATCCTTACCACTGGCAGCTGCACACTCACCGTGGGAAATATTGAAACTTCTCAAAAAAGACAACACATCTTCCCATTAGTAATAAGTTGTGTGGTGTTGCTCCTGTTCATGACAAACTCATAAGAAGACCAATTGCAAGAATGTAGCTACGCTTGGGTCTTTTCCCGTGGAAATATTATGTACTCAATAGGTTATAGTGAGCAAGTGATTGGTTAGTGAAGACGTGTAATTGTTTTACGCTTTTACCTCTACTACTAGTACTAGTATAGTTTTCTCTGTTGCTTTGTTTGCTTTATGGTAGTGCACTTTCCCTTTTGAATACCTGTGTGCTTGTTTTGTAATATGTTGTGTGTTGTTATGTGTTGTCATGTGCTTACTCTCCTCTCTGAGTACCTGCTGTTGTGTGTGTTGTCTTGTAAATGCCGTTGCTTGTGCAGGTGTTCCGTACATACAATGCCTCATTCACGCTACAGGTATGTTGAACGACTTCCACCAGTCCATCTCTGTGAACAGCATAGTGCTGTGTACTGTGTATAATAGTGTGGAGATCCGTGTGCACCTAGGGCAGTAGGTGCTTGAGACATACTCTATTCAAGCAATGAGTTGCTTGGCTGCGTGTGCGAGTTCAGATGGGCACATTGGACACTGTGTGTGCAGAGGGTTTTTTTCCTCGGCTAGTTTTACTGCAAATGATTCTGGGAGAGATTGGTGGTAATCCTGATCTACTGATAAGCACAAATGAGCCAGCGCACGCGAAAATCGACCTTAGTGACACGCACTTCACGCTGAGAAAACGCACTTCAAACATTCTCTGTTTTCGTGTGATGTGCGATATATCAGGGAAAATGCTCTATCTAGACCCGTAACTCAAGTTTTACTCAAGATTTTTTCAAACGTTTTTTGCATTGAATTCTGCATAAATCCATCTGCCTTTATCCACTGTCATCTCAGTTTCTGAAAATATGTCACTAAGGGTGATTTTCGCGTGTGCTGGCTCAAATACAGAATGCAGTGTACAGACAATCAGCAGCACTATGGCCACTGTTGGTATTGTTGCCAGCGCATGTGTGTTATGGCAGGCCGGTGCTCAATCTAGTGATCTCCAAGCAGTCTATAAATATACCGTATTATCTCTATGACAAGCGCAGTCTCTTGTAGAAGCCCGGTCTCTATTATAAGCGCACTCCGAGAGGGCTTCGAAGATACAAGCGCAGTCTCCGATATCAGCACACGGTTCTATTGGAGAACTGTATGGATCATATCCATACATGTTTGACGTCACACCGTATCACATCACATACACACATGCTGTGGTGCAAGTCTGTGATCCCCAAGATAAAAGGTACAGACTCAGTGTACCAAGTACAAAACTACAGCCACAGAACCTGCTGGGAAACTCTGTGCTACTGGTATAATAGAAAATAGTTCAAAATACTAACCACTGCACGTATACATGTACCAGATACTCACTGTGGTTACTGTGTTTGTTTGTACGTGTGTGTGTGTGTGTCGGTGTGTGTGTGTGTGTGTGCGTGTGTGTGCGTGTGTGTGTGTGCATGTTCATGTGTGTGCGTGTGCATGTTCATGTGTGTGTGTCGGTGTGTGCCTTTTGTTCATGTGCATGTCTCGTCCTTCATCTATGTCAATAGGACCAGTTGAAGAAATTAACGAAAGGTGAGTAAGGAGAATCTTTGTTGAATTGTGTGCACTTGATAATTACGTTATAATTAGTCGTTGAAAGACCTGCATTTTGCATACCGGCATCCCGAGTCAAGCAAACGGTGTGCTGATATTGCCCGAGTCAAGCAAACGGTGTGCTGATATTGCCCCAGTCAAGCAAACGGTGTGCTGATATTGCCCGAGTCAAGCAAACGGTGTGCTGATATTGCCCCAGTCAAGCAAACGGTGTGCTGATATTGCCCCAGTCAAGCAAACGGTGTGCTGATATTGCAGCTTATGTGTATGTTGCTATGTGTACTTCAGCTACTGACAACACAGCAGCCAAGACTCTGTCCTACAATCGTGCAAATAGAGCTGTGGCCATTCTCTGTAACCATCAGGTAACTACACACCATGCTGCTGGCCACATGACATTGTACATGTACTGAGAACTGTTACTCTGTTATGTAGATCTACAGTGTGTGTGTGTGTGTGTGTGTGTGTGTGGGTGGGTGCTCGTGTGTGATCTGTGTTGTTGTTGCTGCTGCTGGTGGTAGTCTTGGTCCAATCATGGCCGTGGGCAAATTTCAGTATGGTTTTGGCTAAGGCAAGAGGATTAATACCGTGTAGGTTGTGATTAGGGGCAAGGCAAGGCTGACATTGTGTAGGCAAGGCTGACATTGTGTAGGCAAGGCTGACATTGTGTAGGCAAGGCTGACATTGTGTAGGCAAGGCTGACATTGTGTAGGCAAGGCTGACATTGTGTAGGCAAGGCTGACATTGTGTAGGCAAGGCTGACATTGTGTAGGCAAGGCTGACATTGTGTAGGCAAGGCTGACTAAGGCTGACATTGTGTTATGGCATGTTGTCTTGTCCATGTTGCAGCGCTCCGTTTCCAAAGGTCATGACCAGCAGATGGAAAACCTTCAGGGCAAGGTGAGCTCACCTAAGTGCATGTCCCCGTGTGTCCCCGTGCCCTGTCTTGTTTGTGATCGTTGCCAGGTGGTGGTGGTGGTGGTGGTGGTGGTGGTGGTGGTGGTGGTGGTGGTGGTGTTCATACTCCCAGCTTGACACCACATGTACATGTACAGTCCATTTCAAAACTATAGACGCGTAGGGTTTTTGAAATATTTCAAATTTGGCTGGACCTTTTTGAGAATAGTTTTCGGAATATTGCTCAGGACCGCTCCACAATTACTCCCATATAGTTTCTAAACGATTGGATAACAGACGCCCAATTTGGAAAAATTTATGCACAAAGTGATCACAGATTTTATGTGGTATAGATGCTGGCATAACGGTTTTTGCCTAGGTACGCGTCTATAGTTTTGAAATGGACTGTAGGCATCTGCATTGTAGTTACTGAAGTGAGTGCTGCAGTGATTACCGGTAACCCGTATTTATTAATTCTTATTTTATCGTATTCTGTGGACATCCTGCTGCTGCTGTCTGTGTGAGTCGGCTTTTAATAATGTATGCACTGTAGTATGCAATTGATTAGTGGTGCTGTCTCTAAGAGTGGCTTGGTCTACTATTGACCCTATGTGCTCAGATTGATGAGAAGAAAGAACTGATTGTTGCTGCTAAGAAGGAGTATCGGGCGGCCAAGAGAGAAAGGGGGTGAGTTCTCAATACCATGTAACACAAGTACATCATTTCTCTTCTTGTGTGCCGTATGACCACACCAAGTACATCATTTCTCTTGTGTACCGTATGACCACACTCTTGTGTGCCGTATGACCACACTCTTGTGTGCCGTATGACCACACTCTTGTGTGCCGTATGACCACACTCTTGTGTGCCGTATGACCACACCAAGTACATCATTTCTCTTGTGTACCGTATGACCACACTCTTGTGTGCCGTATGACCACACCAAGTACATCATTTCTCTTGTGTACCGTATGACCACACTCTTGTGTGCCGTATGACCACACTCTTGTGTGCCGTATGACCACACTCTTGTGTGCCGTATGACCACACTCTTGTGTGCCGTATGACCACACCAAGTACATCATTTCTCTTGTGTACCGTATGACCACACTCTTGTGTGCCGTGTGACCACACTCTTGTGTGCCGTATGACCACACTCTTGCGTGCCGTATGACCACACTCTTGTGTGCCGTATGACCACACTCTTGTGTGCCGTATGACCACACTCTTGTGTGCCGTATGACCACACTCTTGTGTGCCGTATGACCACACTCTTGTGTGCCGTATGACCACACTCTTGTGTGCCGTATGACCACACCAAGTACATCATTTCTCTTGTGTACCGTATGACCACACTCTTGTGTGCCGTGTGACCACACTCTTGTGTGCCGTATGACCACACTCTTGCGTGCCGTATGACCACACTCTTGTGTGCCGTATGACCACACTCTTGTGTGCCGTATGACCACACTCTTGTGTGCCGTATGACCACACTCTTGTGTGCCGTATGACCACACTCTTGTGTGCCGTATGACCACACTCTTGTGTGCCGTATGACCACACTCTTGTGTGCCGTATGACCACACTCTTGTGTGCCGTATGACCACACTCTTGTGTGCCGTATGACCACACTCTTGTGTGCCGTATGACCACACTCTTGTGTGCCGTATGACCACACTCTTGTGTGCCGTATGACCACACTCTTGTGTGCCGTATGACCACACTCTTGTGTGCCGTATGACCACACTCTTGTGTGCCGTATGACCACACTCTTGTGTGCCGTATGACCACACTTGTCCTTACTACAGTTGTGCTCGATGAAATCCCACCAAAAGCGCCCTCAACTTGCACGCCCATTGACGCCCTGGAAGTGGCACAAATGCAGCTGGATGTACACATGTACAAATACAATGATGTAATCGGAAGAGGTCCAGGGCGCCAGCTTTACACTTTGGGTCGGATTTCAGTGAGCGCAACTGTACATCCAGGGGATAGCGCTCGTTTTCGTTTTTCTGCTGTACAAGATAATTTCTGCGTTTTTGTTGTTGCATTTTCTGCCAGAACAACACGAGCTCCTGCGTATACAAACTATCGTGAAGGGGAAACGGAAAATTCAAGGCTTTCTGCCGATATTTGAGTGGAAAAGATATGCGGTGTAATATGACTTTTTAAGAAGAAAACAGACTATGCGTGTGGTTATCTCCACTTTCTGACATGCGGTGGGGGGGGGGGGGGTGAGCGAGCCGCGTTATGCGATTGTTTTTTCTTGCTTTGGTCACTGGCCATTTTTGATTGTCTTTCGAAAGAGAGCCATGGCGTGTGAGCAGTGCACGTTGTACTGTGACTCCGCCACTTGCTGACGGTCACTGTCACATCGCCGACACGACACGAATGACATCTGATGACCCAGGACACCCGCGATGTGTATGCCTCCTTCTGCTCTCGGCTGAACTCGATAGTGGAATCCATGGCTATTTGTCCTACGTTCATTGACGTGTGGGCTATGCTGCTGCTGCTGCTGCTGTTCTCGTGTGGTAGGGATATTGAGAAGGAGAAGGCAAAGAAGAAGCTAGCTCGCTTGGAAGACCAGCTTGAGAAACTGGAAGTGCGCCATACTGACAAGGTTAGTTAACTAACACCATGGTCACAGCGGTGGCAGTGTGCAGGTGTGCATGTGTGCAGGGGGGTCAGTGTGAATATGTGCTTGCTGTGTGAAAGGATGGCGTATTGTGAATGTGTGTTTGCTTGGATGCCTGTGTGAATGGTGGTAGTTGTCAGCTTCAATATACAGTTGGCAGTTGCGCTCGGTGAAATCTGACCCAAAGTGCATACATGTATCTGGTGCCCTCAACTTGCATGGTCCCTTGACACCCTGGAAGCGGTACAAATGCCACTGGATGTACGCATGTACAAATGCCACTGGATGTACGCATGTACAAATGCCACTGGATGTACGCATGTACAAATGCCACTGGATGTACGCATGTACAAATGCCACTGGATGTACGCATGTACAAATGCAGTCATGTACTGTAAACTGCCTAATGTTTGCAACGTATTAATGTTTGCCAATTTTGCGAGAAGAGCATAGCGGAAATATTACCCATTGTGAAATCAAACTTCAGCAGTGGGTGTATATGTGTGGCCTCAGTGCTCCGCGAACATTTGCCATCGTAAACTCGCTGGTTCTAAGAGATCACAAACATGTAGTGACACAAACATTGGGCGGTTTACAGTTATTGGAACTGGTTCACAGTGCCAGTTTTGCACTTTGGTCGGATTTCACAGACCGCGACTGCACAGGAGGGGGGATTGGACATGGTGGGTGCAGTGCAATGTGCCTGGGAAATTGGACATGGTGCAGTGGTCATTGGGCATATACAGAACTTCATGGTAGACAGTGCTCTTCCTTGTCAGCTGCACTACTCATATGTAACAAGTCATGGGGGGGGGGGGGAGGGGGGATGCTATGTTGTCAGTAGTAGTCGAGTGCACACTTCACCAACTGCTGTTGATAATCTATCCTGTTGGAATGTTTTCCTTGTCGTTCTTGCACGTGCAGGATGAGAACAAATCCATTGCTCTAGGCACGTCCAAGCTAAACTACCTTGATCCTCGTATCTCTGTTGCATGGTGAGTGTTGGTGATGACGATGATGTTATTAAGCGCTCCCTTGTGTGCCATTATCCAGTGAGATTCACAGATTGTCAGGGTTGCGCAAGAGCCGCTTGTAATTATCATGTGTATCTGTACGTGTGTGTTTGTGTGTGCGCGCGCGTGTGTGTGCACGTGTGTGTGTGTGCATGTGCGTGTGTGCATGTACGTGTGTTTGGACAACAGGTGCAAGAAATTTGAGGTGCCGCTCGAAAAGGTCTACAACAAAACACAACGCGAGAAGTTCATGTGGGCTATTGACATGGCTGATGAGACATTTGAGTTCTAATTCACAGGACGAAGGTGTGAATTGTTGACACACTATGCCTTGGTTGACACGCTATGCCTTGGTTGACACGCTATGCCTTGGTTGACACGCTATGCCTTGGTTGACACGCTATGCCTTGGTTAACACTCTATGCCGTGGTATTCTCCTCGGTTCTGTGACCATGACAATGTCAGTGAATGTGAACGCCTAGTTTCCGTTGCAGTGCTAATTCTTTGTCAATGTACACTGCTATATCCTCTGACTCCCATCAGAGTAAGGTGTGGAAAGGCTCGTTGCAGATGGTTTGTAGCGACTGGTCTCTCTCTCTCTCTCAGCTATGTTACCCTGTTCACGACTTGTGCTGCTCTGTTCTTATAACTCGACTGCATGTCTCTTTAGCTTGCCATGTAGACATCTTGTATAGACCTCTTTCTATGAGGTACCCCGTCCCGACTTAGACCTGTTTTGTACACGTCCTGATCTGTTTCGGTGAGGTACTAGTCGGTGTCTGTCCCCCATAGCAATCCCCTCTAGATGTACACATCGTCGCTGTCATTGTCAATCTTGTATACTTTCTGTACAGCTTTTCTAGAAGATGTCTATTTTTGCCATTTCTGTTACGTGTTTACAGACTCTTGATGCTGCTGCTGCTGATTATTATTGGTGCTGGTTTTCTTAGTGGCATGTTCTTGTTGGTGTTGCTGCTGCTGCTGTTGTTATTTTGTAGCTTTGCCAACTGCTGTAAATACTCCTAGCTGTATTTAGTGGCTGTAGCTGCGTGCTTTATGTTCTATGCGCCAAACAATCTGCCTACATTTGTACTTATATCTCTTTGTGTTGTACAAAACTTATCGCCTCTCCTCCAATGCTGTAATGGATACGGTTACCATTTTATCATACATGGAGATATGTAAATGCTCTACTGCTGCCATCGATCGCTTCACAACCGTAATGAGGCGTGTCTACTTTCAAGTGCCATCATGTAAGCTGCTCGTGTGTACTCTGCTCGTACCGCCATCCCATCGTCATTATTCTTACTGGTTGTCATGTGTTACCATGGTTACAGCCTGTTTTCTGTTAGCATCAACATGCACACAGCCGATATGTTTACCTTTGTTGGATGATAGTGTCTCTTGACGTTGCTCGGATAGCGAGTGCACCGCCACCGCCGTGGGCATGCATGCACTGCACTACTGCAGCTGCTGATGTACAGGGGCATGCATGCACTGGACTGCCGCTGCTCTACAGGTTCTACCATGTGTAATTTATTTCTTCACTGAATTCCGAGTCGTCTCTGGTACTTTTTGAAAACCCAACCACCTTGCGGTTTCTACATATTCTTTTTTCTTTTTCCTGCCACTGTTCTTCGTGCTGCTGGTGCGCTGCTGTTGCCATGGCAAAAGTCACCAAACTAACCCTGATTTCTAGAACATGGTCAAGCCGTACGCTGCCACTGCTGCCTACCACCACCATGGCTGCACAAGTCGTTGGAAAGGCTCTGCTCTGCTCTGCTCACACTCAGCTCAGTGTGTTTGGCACTGCTTCCACTAGGCTCTGGTGACCTCACATCGACTGTCTAACTGTTTTCGTATACAGCGTATAGTAGTGTGCGTTTCATGAAACTTTCTTTTATCTCCCAGACCACTGACTTGATCCATCATATAATAAAAAAGCAAGAATTGACTTTAGTAACTGACGAGTATTGCTGGCTTTGTGTTTGTGTGTTGGTGTGTTTGTGCGTGGATGTATGCGTGCGCGCGCACCTTCATTGTGGGGGTGGGGGTGGGGGGGGGGGGGAGGGGGGGGGGGGGCGATCAGGGTCTGTTTACATGGAGTTCATTTCATTCCAGCAAGAGTACATAAACCGGTTTATGTTCTCTTGATTCCAGGATTATTAGATAATGGAAACATGCAAACTTTATTAGACAATGGAAATATGCTAACTTTTCAGTCTTGAACCAGCCATCCACGCAATGCGGGTCACCTTCGAAAGCCCTGATTCTGACGGTGTTCTCCTAGCCGATGCATCCAATGGTTTTAGCAGCCTAAATCGTGAGGTCTGTCTCCAGAACATCCGCCACCTGTGCCCGTCACTTGCACCTCTCCTGAGCCACGAAGGGACGGCGCAAGGTGACCCCATTGCCATGGCAATGTACGCCATAGGTATAGTCCCGCTCATCAAGGCCGTCTCAACAGCAGGAGCAGTCCAGGCCTGGTTTGCGGACGATGCTGGGTCCGGAGGCAAGCTTGCACCTTTGCGGTCTTGGTGGAATAATTTGCTTCGCCTTGGCCCAAGGTTTGGCTACTACCCCAACGCAGTGAAGTCCGTACTCGTTGTGAAGCCCCAGCACTATGCTACAGCCTGTGAGATGTTTGCAGGTACCGGGGTCAAGATCAAGTCAGATGGAGTGAGGTATCTTGGAGCTGCTATTGGTTCACCTGAATTCGTCAACACTTACGTCACAGAGGTCAACTCCTGGGTCCTGGGTGGATCAAGTTAAAAGACTGAGGGTCATCGCCGTTACTCAGCCGCAATCGTCAAACGCAGCTCTTGTTCGTGGTCTGCACGGGAAATGGACATTTCTATGTCGAACCATGCCAGATATCGCACAGTACCTGGTGCCATTGGACGATTCCATCACCAACGAGTTCATCCCGGCTCTCCTACAGCGCGAAATGATCTCCTTGCCATGTCGTCATGGTGGTCTCGGCCTCACTGCCCCGTCCTCCATTGCCCCACAGTATGGGTCCTCCGTCAGCGTGTCCTATGCTATCATCCACCGCAGCCTGAGGCATGAGCCCAGGCTTGGCAATGCTGTTGCGCAGATCTATCAAGCCAAGAGTCGCATCATATCCATTGCCCGGGATGCCACCAGGGCTCGTGCCCTCGCTTTCTCTGTGTCTGTTGGGCCGGATCTTCAGCGATCCGTTGAGCTATCTTCTGAGAAAGGCTCATAAAACTTGCTGACCTGCCTACCTCTCCGCCGTCATCGCTTCACTCTCACCAAAGGCGAGTTTCGCGATGCCATCTGCCTACGCTATGGTTGTCTCTCACAACGGCTGGCAACGGTCCTGCAAGTGTGGAAGCACTTTCATTGTGCAACATGCTCTGTCGTTGTCGTGCCCCTTGGAGGATTTCCCACCATCAGGCACAACGAGGTCCGCGGCATTACCGCTAGGCTGCTCAAGCAAGTAGCCCAACTAGTGTCTATTGAACCTCATCTGCAACCCCTGTCAGGTGAGCACCTCCGGTATCTCGCAGCCATCGCGGATGACCAGGCTCGGCTTGACGTGGCAGCGAGTGACATTTGGGGAGGCCGATTCGAACGCACCTTTATTGATGTACAGGTGTCAGTTTAACCCTTATGCGTCTTTGAATTGGTCCAAACCACTTGCTGCCTGCTATGTCAAGCATGAGAAGGAGAAGAAGCAGGCGTACGAACACCGCATCCAGCATGTCAAGCATGCTTCTTTTGTCCGTGCGGTGTTCTCCACAAGCGGAGGAATGAGCAAATGTGCCTCTGCCCTGTATAACTATAAGCGCTTTGCTTGCCTACTCTCTGCCAAGTCCACTGAGCATTACAGCGCAGTCATCGCGCATATCGGCTGCCATCTGCATGATCTAAGCTTTGCCAGTTTGCTGAGATCCTGTATTATGTGTTTGTGTGGAGCAAGGAGCATGATCACTCCTGCAGCACCTGCTGCTGTTTCTGCTGAGCTAGTGGTTGTGGAAGCAGGTGTTCTTGCCATTTAAATTGCTCACTTGCTATCCTTTGTGATTTTTCTTCCTGCCATTTATTTCCTTTCCTTCCATATTCGCCTTTACGTTATTGGGCCAGAACAGGTTTGAAAAAACAAAAAAAACTTTCAGTTGTCGCATACTTCAAGTACATGTCCACAAGTTTCATTCCAGGATGAAACCACACCTTGAGGGTTTGGGTGTGTGGAAATACACTTGAGAGCTTGCACTTGCCAGAATCAAGCCGTTTCGTTGTGGTGTGAAACGTCCTTGTAACACCAAGAGTCCATAACCCCCCATGGACTCTTGCTAACACTGAGCAGCAGCTAGCAGGCCGTCGAATTATACACAAATAGCTCCATAGTCTATACCAGGGAGTAGTAAAATCACCACTCCATAGTCTAGTGACCATATAACCATGCAGTGCTGACACATTGAGCACTAAAGTTACTCCCATTTCTTACAGCTGTTGCTAGCGTCTTGCTCCTCAGTGATATTGGTGCAGAGATTAGTGTTGGACACTCACAAGAACAGTTTGCAGAAAGCTCAGTTTTCAAAATGAAACACAAAACTTGTGTATTCGTCAACAGTGTGTAGAGAGTGGGTAAGGGGAGGTAATCTCTCAAACTGTCCATTTCACCAACCGAATAATGACATGATTGTATAATAAGACCAATGCGTATGTGTCTGTCATTGGAAACAATAACGCTGGCTGCAAGCACTCTAGAAGCTTGCCAGGATTTTGGGAGAGTCGCTCGTCTTGAAATGTGGTGGGTATGACGCGGCGATTGAAGGCCGCTCCTTGTTCCTCTCGTAGTACGCATGCATGTTTGGAAACTTCTCCTTTACATTGAGTGCTTGCCGCTCACACATTGTCAGTATTACCATCATGTCGATGTCGCCCAGACTGAAGCTGTCGCCACCTACAAACTTGCTCTACAGTACAAGTACAACACAAATAGACCAAATCACAGCAGAACAGACAGACCGCACAGGACACTACTTATTCACTACAATCACTACAATCACTACAATGTATTGACAACAGCACACAACGGATTTATGGAATATGTGATATGCCGCTTATCTTGCCCACATCTTGACCATACAGGTAGCAGTGATGATGCCTACATGTGTCTGTATGTATTGTATGATAGTATCAATATGACTGTGTTGTATAATACTCGTGTAGTGTTTTCCTCAGTGATCCTATTTCATCGCAAACCTTCACCGTCGAATTTTTCCTGAGCCAGATGGCTGGCAAATGCTATTGACTTTCGGCGGCTTACAGCACAGGCACGTCTATAGTGTATGCCTACCTGAATGCATCCATGCCTGGGTAGCAGGATAGTCGGGGCTTACCTCAGCCAAGTAGCCGTCAAATGTCTTCATCTCTTTGAGGAAGGCATCAACTTTCTTCTGCACTTCCTCCTGCAAATCCAGAGCCCAGTCCAAGAGAGAGGAAAGGAGAGAGAGCGGGACAGGAACAGAGGTGTAAGTGATGTGTTTGTATACATGTCACACATCAAGACAAGGGTAGTGGGGCAGAGGCTAGCTGAGATCAAGCACTTGTGCGTGAAATCCTCCTCCCCCCCCCCCCCCCACAGTCAGCTGGGACGACTCGCGAAAAAGTACGATGTAATACTTCTTGCAAGTACTACAACACAGGTCCCAGGTACTACACACTACACACTGCATGTTCCAGGCGCAACCAAGAGTACGTTATGTACTCTTGGCGCAACGCAGCTGCAACCCGGCATGCATGTTTGTATTCACGATCAGAATGCCAACAATACTGTGGTGGTATATTTACACAGCAACACCAGCAGCAGTAGCAGCAGCAACAGCAGTACAGTAAGATCGGGCGCCGAAGAACGCAGGGGCTCGAGCGCAGCCTAGGAAAGTTCTTAAATTTTTGATTCTAGCCAGACCGTTCTTATTCACACGCGCGCGGCGAGTCGAGTGACGTCATGACGTTTGTCATGTACATGTACATGTACATGTAGTGCAATGTAGTACTTCTAAACTAGTGGGTGTCGTAAATGGGAATGACTGTACATGTAGCAGTTACTGTTTACACGTGTACATGACATGTACTCACCTCCCATACATGTACAATGTAGATCTACGTGTAAATTCGCAACTTCGTGTAAGTACATGTATGACAACGTACATGTAGTTAAATACTGCACTCATGTGGATATTCCAAATTTTAAAAGTGTTCTTAAATCTGATAATTCTAGCCTGGACTGTTCTTAAATTTTGCCGGTTTTCCAGCCTGGGTGTTCTTCGGCGAGGTGTTCTTCGGCGCCCGATCTTACTGTAGCAGCAGCAACAGCAGTAGCAGCAGTGATGGCTGGTAACATGTACATGTACTACTGCGGCATAGTCCGGGAACGCTGTTACTAGTCTATAGGGTTAGTACAACACACACACACCATGGCACTGCTCGCATGTGTGCACCCTGGCAGCGGTGGGTGGTGTAGGCTGCAGTAGAGGCAGTGATAGCGACAACACACACACTGCTCGCATGTGTGCACCCTGGCAGCGGTGGGTGGTGTAGGCTGCAGTAGAGGCAGTGATAGCGACAACACACACACTGCTCGCATGTGTGCACCCTGGCAGCGGTGGGTGGTGTAGGCTGCAGTAGAGGCAGTGATAGCGACAGCAGCCACACTGTGTTCAGTAGACATAATACCTGCGGTTGTTTATCATAGACGATTGCCTTGAGAAGTGCTGTGTGTTCTGGCTGCAGTGCTGCCTGCACCTATCCATCAGGATTGCGCCGTCGATAGAGTTTCACAGCCGGCAAGTCATATTCAGAGTCAAGCAACATGCAACATCAATCAACTGCTAATTACTAAATGTATGTAAACATCCACAAACCCACACCCACATACACACCCGCCTACACACTCACATGCACCCATACACACATACACACATACACACTCACATGCACACACGCATCCATACACACATACACACGTGCACAGAAACCTCGGCAATGACGGGTATGTACCTGCGGCTCCTTTTTGAACATAATGGCAAGATAGAGAGCATAGTACGGCGCTGACAGTGTAACTTGTATCTACGGCAGCAGCACAGGGTAGCAGCAGCAGCAGCAGTAGTAGCATACAGTCATGTACAGTCATGTCATGTACCTACGGCCGCAGCACAGGGCAGTATACAGGGCAGTACTAGTATGTACATGTACATGTATATAGTAATGTACAGAGTGTAGCTTGTAGCTACGGCCGCAACACAGGGCAGTAGTAGCAGTGGTATACATGTCCAGCCACATCATGCCCGAGTGTACAGTTAGCAATCTTGACAAGTTATTCAGATGATTGATCTGTCATGTGCAGGACACAATACAGTGCAGTGTATCCAACTACCGGTTGCCCTGATAATTCTACATCTATAGGTCTCAGACATTATAGGTCTACAGACATGATGCCAAACTGAGTGCAATCACCGCGCTTCACAGAACCAGCATGCAGCCCATGTGGCTAAGGCTGTGTTTACATGAGGCGTTTCAACCCGGGTCAGATTTCAACTCGCCATGTGCACAAAATGAATGGCGCATTTACATGACGCATTGCGCTTCACCCGGGTTGAAATTTCGCCCCGGGTTGATTTCCAACCCTCCCCACAAGGGGAGGGTTGAAATCAACCCAGGTCAAGAAAATCGTACAAACGTACTTCTGTGCGTATCTCGCGCCAGGTTTGAACAGCACTGCATATGCAAATTTTGCGCGAACGGATTCACGTGACCATACAGGACTGTAGAAGTGGACTTTTCGCGGCATATCAGTATTTGACCCGGGTCAACTGTCTTCATGTAAACGCTCACCTCTTTTGTCTATCGTACAGACTTTCAACCCGGGTTGAAATTTCTCATGTAAACACAGCCTAAGTCCATGATGCTGCTGCTGAATACCATGCAATGCAAGTTTTCCAACGCCGACGACTGTCTCCGTAATGTTCTGCACGTCATGAGCCACAAAGCAACTGCAACAAAATGATTTCTAATGTCCCTGTGCAGACAAGGTCCAGAGGAAGAATTTCAGTGACTTTCTACTCAGAGTTTCATGCTGTCCTGTAATACAATCCACAGGAGACTGCCTACACTTTCTGAACAGGATGGTGGAAACGTTAATGATAGCTTGCATAGACCTCGGTCCTACCGGTAGGACCTACCGGTAGGACCATCATACACAGACATGCTGCATGGCCATTGTTGTAACATTGGCCTAAAACTTGACCCTAAACTGTTGCTCAGGGGCTAATGAAGGAGTCCACACATTTTAGACGTGATCGCACAAGGCATAGTACGAAATTCCATGGTAACAGCAAATGGTAACCATGGAAACGGTGTATGGAATTATGCACTCCACTGCCTTGGTAGACTAATAAAAACATTAGTACCTCACCACGATTGATGTGCCATGGTCAAAATTCACTTTGGACAGAGTTGCTAGCGCTCCGACAGGAGTATGTGCGGCCATTTTGACAATTGATAAAATTGCGCGTATGCAATGCACTGGACATAGTCTTGCATTTTGCGCCATTACTTTGCCTGACAAAGACCTCATCTCAACAATTGTTTCAAGAAATTTCTCAACCAAAAGCACTTTTGCAGCGCGATTTCTTGGGTCCTACCGGTAGGACCCGTGGTCCTACCGGTAGGACGGCATGCAAGCTATCATTAACTCAGTCAGAGACTCAGTCGTGATCACTTCCGTCTCAGTTTCTGTGCAATGGTCCAGTCACTTTATCATTATCTGACTCAGACTGACTCAGACTGACTGACCTGACTGTAGTGTTGTCAAGGTTGCCTGTGATGTCGCTGTATTGTTAATATATGTGTGAACTCCATGCTAGAAGTCATGTCAACTGTGTCTGCATCCACAGGGACGTCATCCCATCCACCGGAACACCATGCCATTCCCAGGGGCACTACCCTATCCTCTCGGACTACTGAGGCGTCAGATACAGGTCCACAAACACTTGAAGGTCAGTCTGCAGTTCTGCTCCTGGTGAGTGACATCATGTGACATCATGTGACATCACCATGATCATGTGACTATCTTAGCCTAGCCGTGAGTATCTATTCTGAACTGAGCCAGTCCAGTACATGCCCTGCATGCCCTATGATGTACCTCATAGTAACGCTGTAGTGCCTTGCCTTGCTCCTTGGCTGATCCAGGTAGCAGGTTGTTACCACTGTCTGGATAGCGGTGCTATGGGGTACACACAGCACACAGTCATAGACATATGCCTGCATGGAACATGGAATATATCACTACAATGAATCGCCTCTGGCCATAAAACTGCATAAGTGACAAGAGCGAGACTACTACTTCTACCAAGAGTACATAAACCAGAGTGTGCAACTGTGCATATCAGATCTGAAACAGCGCAGTTCGTGCACTACGTCACCCTGATGAGGTCAGCGAAGCCGCGACTTGCGTACAGCTCAAATTTTCATGTTTCATAGCCCGGAAATCAGCCAAGTTTGCTTGATTTTAGACATCCAGTTTCAGGATTTCGGTGTTTTGTCTGACTGTGTACGCTGCGTACATCCACCGACAAGTAAAGTCACCAGGCTATCCGTATCAAAAAACCGAAATCAGGACAAACTCAGTGACCTGCACCACCGCGACTGGTTACGCAACTTTTCACCGTACCTGTGGCTTACCATGCCGTCAGAAATGACGTACTGCACGAATTACGCTCCCACAGGAACCATCCCGAGTGGCACACTCTGGTTTATGTACTCTTGCTTCTACGCGTTAGCGGCAACAAACCAGACTGGCCTGGAGATTGTTGACAAGTTGACAAGTACATGTAACCAGCTG
The DNA here is from genome assembly GCF_964019385.1 of Sycon ciliatum. Taxonomy (NCBI): domain Eukaryota; kingdom Metazoa; phylum Porifera; class Calcarea; order Leucosolenida; family Sycettidae; genus Sycon; species Sycon ciliatum. The sequence goes on along the minus strand of NC_088647.1, from coordinate 363,721 downwards.
GTATATGTCCATCATGGCATGTATGTCAGTAGCTAGCAGATGAGAGACTGTTAGTGGATGAGGATGCTACTTTACCTGCAGGTAATGCAGAACTGCATAGGACTCTCCCAGAACGAGATCACCGTCCTTGAAGGTAGGAACCTGACAAAGATAGTGACAAAGACCACAGCAAGAAACAATGGCATATGCACTAAGTACTACGTGATTGTAATACCGACTGAGCTCACACTCCCACCACTAACAACACACCGGGAGCGTTGCCATGGTGATACGGTCACCGCTCTCCTAGTGGCACTAGTGTCTGCCAATATGAGTCAGCGGCAATGGGTGGTGTATAGACCTACGGGGAACGTATTGGCAATGGGTGTACTGCTGGGCGAGCTGGGTGGTGTTCAACTCTGCTAGACCGGCATCGCAGGCTTCAATCAGCCAGTAGTGAAAATCTGCATGGACTGGCTTGTATAACGTTACACCAGGGAGCAGGAGAATGGATCGACCCCCCCCCCCCCTTCTCTGGCCCCGGCAAGACGGGCAAGTACATGTACCAATCCATGATGAAATTGTTCCAGTGGCGGCGGCATGTGTGCATATGGGCGTAGACCGCCTAGGCCGGCCCGGGGCTGGGGTCCATTCGTTGCTCCCGGCTGCCTCCGCTCGGCATGCCCAGACTCAGTACTACTCGTACCCACGCCATGGCCCACAATACTAGCAAAACAATGTTTTGTGACAACATTTGCAGAGTTCACGCATCCACCCTCAATAAAACAAATGGGCCATAGAATTGTTTTTGTAGTTAGATCATGGATTCTAACTTGTATGGTGTTTACCTGACCACGTGGATTCAACGCCAGAACTTCAGGACCTTTGTGTTCGCCTTTGCTGAAATCCAGTTTCTTCTGCGCATAGCCGCTAAATCCCTTCTCTTCCAGCGCAATCATCACACGCATGCAGGGTGAGCTGCCTGATCCCCAGAGTAGAAACATATCTTCTTTACCCATTCTGCCTGCCCGCCTGCTACTGCTCAGCTACTGGCAACTGTTTGACCTTACAAAATGACCTAGCCGTGAGTAGATCTACCTGGTGATCGTGACTGGACTTGAACAAAGTTCAGCTCAAGACTCTTTATCGTGACTGTTCTGTAACGCTGTTCGTGCAGTCTGGTGTGGTCGTGTTGTCTGACTCTGGTTGTGCCAGTACGGGACGTCGACGATGGACTGGCCTTGTACTTGTTCCTGGCTACCGGTACATCAGCGGCAGGTAGGCTGATTTTCCTCGCTGGTCGATCATCGATGTTTCCAGAAGGTATGTTCTTGTTGTAGTGTCGATTTCGCTCACGTGTAATGGTTCAGGCCTTGGCTTTGCTTGGCCTTGGTCCGATTTGGAAGCTTCGTCCCAGCCTTCGAAGAGTCGTCTTGCACGTGCACGTGCACAGCTACAGTCCATTCAGAAAAAGATGGACTTCTAGCTTTTGGCCATATAAATGGGTCAAACTTTGAGTTTTTTTAGAATTTTTTTCTGCAATCCCTTATGGAATCCATTATGTTTCTGAAGTTTTTTTGTCCAAAAAGCAAGCCATAACAAGAATAGAATTTCGGCCAGGTTTTTCCCCAACAGCACTGAATTAGGAAAAACCATAAAAATCCAGGCCGTTTGACCCTGCCTGCAAACGTGCATTGCATTGTGCGGTTCGAACCCCAGTTCAGGTACCCTTTTTGGACCCTTTTTCAAATTTCAAATTTCGCAGCACTGCACGATGAAATCACGAAAAATCGCCAAATACGGGAGCTCGCCAGAGCCAGAGCCCATCTTTTTATGAATGGACTGTAGCTCTACACTGACTATCATGTATATACACGGAAGCCTTGCTTGGAACATGTTTTTCGATTTTGACAGCATGTTACAAGGCGAGGACGCGTAGTGCTCCTGACTACAACCATAACCCGGTTGGCAGAGGCAACATGACGACTTCTACAACACAAAAAACGAAAATTATAAAAATCCTACCAACCCGTAGAGTAACGAGGGTCCGAACCTGGGTTTTCCCAATACGGTTCAAATGGTCGCAAGACCGGGACTCTGCCAACCGGGTTATGGTTGTAGTCAGGAGCACTACGCGTCCTCGCCTTGTAACATGCTGTCAAAATCGAAAAACTATCATGTAGTAGTCGCGCAGAACTAATGATTACGTAATCCGGTTTTCTAGAAGTAATAAAATCAAAATATTTGCGAGGTTGGCATATAAAACGCTCTTTTTCCGAGACAGAGATTAATGTAGGGGAAAGAGAGGAAAGAAAAAAATTGTGTGGAATGACCCTTCGATTGGAAGTCGACTACACGTACCGCAAGCGCTGACATAGGACACTGCTCAATGAAATCCGATTGCGTGAATCAAGTTTGCGCCCTGCACGCATGCACCAATTCACATCCCATTCACCATGGTCACGGTTCGCATATCTGGGACTGCACCCCGCCTGGCGTGATGGTATGGACTTGATCGAACGGATTTCATTGAGCAGGACTGTACAAATGTGGGCGTGCTGCGCGTGCACACACACGCGTGCGTGCACCATAATTATACATCCGTCACAAGAGAAGCAAGCAAATCGGCAAGTGCACTGAATGTACACCCACAGATTCCCTCTTATACCAACGACAGCAGACGAGAAGATCTGACTGAAACAGATCAAGACTAGCGCAACGCACACACGTGATATACAGTGTCCACATGCTCACTCTTACACATCAACACGTGGAATCAATCACTGTTGTGTATATGAATAAAATCATCATAAAAAAGAAAAGGTAAAACAAGCGGTATAAGGTGGCATAAAGTGGAATAAACCACAGCACAACAGGAAAACTGGGCATGGAGAAAAATAAAATGATGGGCGTTGTTTTTAAAGTGACAACTACAGGGACTATGACAAGCTGGAAGAGTAAGCTGATACAGATGATACACATCACCGCTAGTGGTGCATGGCGACATAGCTGCTAGCTACGCTGTCTGACAGGGGTACAGCAGATATCAAGATAACGAGTAGAAAATATGTTCATCGGCTCACGAGTCGTCTAGCACACGAATACACACACAGTTCAGTAGGCAGTGGACACATGTCACGCAGGATATGCCAAAGCACTCAAAACTCAAGCTGGCCGATAATAGCATGATGCCAGGCACGGCAACAAAAACAATAGCAGCTAGTACGACTAGTCTAAACATACACACACACGTGCACATACGGAAAGCGTGTCATGAAGTAATAGCTTCAACAACTGGCAAAGTAGCGGGTTGATTCGCTCGTCTTGAAATGAGGGGGATACGAGGCAACAACAGACGGACGGTCCTTAAGACGCTGCCAATAAGCGAACATGTTTGGGAAACGTCCCTCTAGCTTGAATTCTTGTCGATCGAGAAGCAGCAGGATCGTGATGAAATCAATATCAGCCATAGAGAACTGATCTCCAGCTAGGAATGTACCCTGCACATGGAGAGATAAATAACATGAATAGTAAAATAATGACGTTGTCATGGTAGCACACAACCAAAGAAAGGTACAGTGCTGCTCAATGAAATCCAGTCGCAAGACTGGTCAAGTCACGGTGGCGCTGTGCCGCACCTTTTCGCAGCCCAGTGTTGGCAGGTCTAGGGCTGCGCAACGCCCTGCGCGTACTTGAGAAACTCGACTGGATTTCATTGACCACTACTATACTTTACTCACTGGAACCTTGTTGCCGGCACTGAGTGTCTCACTGAGTGTCTCACTGAGTTTCTTACTCAAACAATTATCAGAAAATTGAACAAGACTATCACTTTGCAAGCATTCTCCATGGATGAGCGGCAGTGCACAACCTCGCGCAACCAGTGATAGACAGACACATGGCATAGTATTCCCGGCAAGAACCGTCCAAGTTTTTTACAGAAGAACCGGGACGAACAAACGCATCCAGAGAATACAATCATAATGTACCCTTCGATAAGCCATGAGATGAAATCGAGCCCCATCACGATAAGCATTCCAGTGACGACTAAGATAAATTCTTGTGCAGTGCTGACTACTGAGTCAACAACACTATGCATCCACTACTACTTCAAACTGTAGTACATTGGAGCAAATCCGAACAGGAGACTCACATCCTTCAGGTACGCATCAAATCTTGTTGCCTCCTCAACCAGCTCCTCTCCCTTCTTCGCCTTTGCCTCATCTGTTGCCTCCTTGTTCATGACAGTCTTGAACAGGTCAAGGACCTTTGGGTAGAAGGCAGCTTGAACCTGCAACAGACACGTGCACACACGCGCAAGCATGCACACCAGCATGCACACAAACATACAGATGCATTTAAAACATAACAGCACGGTAAATAGACGGTTACTGGTCACTATGATATCATTCAAAAGTTACACAGTACGCAAAATACTAGTTTGCGTTACGAAAATATGAAATTGCAGCTTTGGTCCTGGGTGGTGGTGGTGGCATTCCTATGCATGAGAAAAAGTCAGTATACCCGAATCTCACGTGAACCATGATTTGTTTTATTTTACGACATTGTGAGTCGAGAATAGAGATACGTGTAAAAAAAAGCCTTGCATGTATGGACAAACAGTGACAAACAGTGGCAAGTGGTTGCGGTACTGTACCTCGTAGTATCTTTGCAGAACGAAGCCTTGCTGCTTGCAATCACCTGGCAATAGATTGGTACCACTGTCAGGATATCGATGCTGTTAGCAACAACAACAACAAGCCGTCATGATAAAGCCCGTCTGGGAACATTGGGTACATGTACAGTATATAGTTAATGACCAAAAGAGCATGTTCCAATAATGCAGTGTCACAAGTGGCACATACACCGACCACCCGTCCAACCCGTCTATAATTTATTGATGCGCAGCTAGCTGCAGATGCAGTCGCATAATCGAGATCATAACTAAGGCAGATGATGATTGGAAGAAGAGCTGGGAAGAGTATTCCGATTCCCCTCCATTAGAAAATATCCGTCTTGAACCACACACCTGGGTTCGTACCACCATCGTGTCTGTGTACATGGTGGTGGTATCTCACCTGCAGGTAATGGATGATAGCATAGGACTCGTTGATTATCACATCACCATCTTTGAATGCCGGCACCTACACAGGGTGAGCATAAAATCCAACAATCGAGTTAGTAAATCCTCAGGCTCTCCAGTGTTTCACACCCTGGGCAATCCCCAGCATGGTGCCTTGGATTCATTGGTACATACAAATAACAATGTAGTTGTACAATAAAAGTCGACCTACTGACTGAGTGCCAGTCTAGTCTGTACTTGTGGCTTCATGCTGTGCAGTCAAGTAGGTCGTGACTGTGTTGATCTGCTAGTGCTAGATCCACACCATGGCATTGCAGCTATTGACTATTGTACACATGACTCACTGCACATAGCTTCTACTGATCTAGTAGTTGCATACTGCATTACTGGTGATATTAAAAGTATTATCAGGGAGTTGTATTTTATGACTCCGGGCCGCGGGGAATTGGGAATTCGGGATGATAACAAAAAGCAGAAAATGTTTGAGGGAATTGATTCATTGAGCAGACCGAAATAATTATACACCGTCATTGGCATACTCAGTACCTGACCACGGGGATTCAATGCCAGCACCTCCTCGGTTTTGTGCTCTTTCTTGCCGAACTCGATTAGCTTCTGCGGATATCCACTGAAGCCTTTCTCTTCTAAAGCAATCATTGTTCGGATGCATGGCGGACTACCAGACCCCCAGTACAGAAGCATGTCCTCTTTACCCATCTTCAATGAAACTTTGTTCGCACGACGAAGGAAGCCGTCGACACTGACTAGCCTGAACTCAACCCGACAACTGGTTAGTTTCTTTGTAGATTGATGGTTTGCTTGGTGTGTGTGAGCTTTTATGGATGCACAGCTGATAGGCAGCATGCAGCAGTTTGTTGCTTCCAGAAGTTTCTCTACTTGGTTCGCGTAGAATGCGATCGTTTGACATGTCACCACGAGTCCACGAGCCAGGGTCGCCTGGATGTTATCATGGTTATGTCGTGTGTCTTTCTGGAAACATCTGCGAAAGAACACTGCCCAAGTCGCGATGGCTGGCTAGGCTGGCAGATTTGTACCGTACTTGACATGATGTTGTCACGGAAGCGTATCACTATGGACAAGGACGGGTAGGTATGGCGAGATCACAGTCGAGCAAGAGTACATGAAAACTTGCAGTCGAGTCATGTCAGTGCAATGTCAGTGCACTGACTACCACTGCCACAGTAGTACAGGAGTCAGGACTACATGTCTACACTCAACAACACACCACTCACCTGCTCAGCTCTCTAGTAGTAGTAGTAGTAGATCTACGAGTCGTACTCTACCGCTACCAAGACTCAAGACTGACAAGAGTACAGTAAGTCATAAGGGGGGGGGGGGGGGGGGTTATGTACTCTTGCTGCTATGCTACAGTCATCATGGCCATGCAGACACAGCATGCAGCGCAGGCTCTGCTCACCTATGATAAAATGAATTAATTGTGCCCCCAGATCAACCCACCACACACACCCTGTGACACAGTACAGACAGTAAGCTGAGTAATGCCATGATGACTGTAGCAGTAGGACAGACTACAATCTAGACTAGTGGGATACTTTTTTTTAAGTGCAGGGTCAAGTGAAGATTGTGCAATCATCATGCAAATCAGTGAAAGAATCGTGATTTTTAGTACATGTAGTAGTAGTAGTAGTAGTAGTAGTAGTAGTAGTAGTAGTAGTAGTAGTAGTAGTAGTAGTAGTAGTAGTAGTAGTAGTAGTAGTAGTAGTAGTAGTAGTAGTAGTAGTAGTAGTAGTAGTAGTAGTAGTAGTAGTAGTAGTAGTAGTAGTAGTAGTAGTAGTAGTAGTAGTAGTAGTAGTAGTAGTAGTAGTAGTAGTAGTAGTAGTAGTAGTAGTAGTAGTAGTAGTAGTAGTAGTAGTAGTAGTAGTAGTAGTAGTAGTAGTAGTAGTAGTAGTAGTAGTAGTAGTAGTAGTAGTAGTAGTAGTAGTAGTAGTAGTAGTAGTAGTAGTAGTAGTAGTAGTAGTAGTAGTAGTAGTAGTAGTAGTAGTAGTAGTAGTAGTAGTAGTAGTAGTAGTAGTAGTAGTAGTAGTAGTAGTAGTAGTAGTAGTAGTAGTAGTAGTAGTAGTAGTAGTAGTAGTAGTAGTAGTAGTAGTAGTAGTAGTAGTAGTAGTAGTAGTAGTAGTAGTAGTAGTAGTAGTAGTAGTAGTAGTAGTAGTAGTAGTAGTAGTAGTAGTAGTAGTAGTAGTAGTAGTAGTAGTAGTAGTAGTAGTAGTAGTAGTAGTAGTAGTAGTAGTAGTAGTAGTAGTAGTAGTAGTAGTAGTAGTAGTAGTAGTAGTAGTAGTAGTAGTAGTAGTAGTAGTAGTAGTAGTAGTAGTAGTAGTAGTAGTAGTAGTAGTAGTAGTAGTAGTAGTAGTAGTAGTAGTAGTAGTAGTAGTAGTAGTAGTAGTAGTAGTAGTAGTAGTAGTAGTAGTAGTAGTAGTAGTAGTAGTAGTAGTAGTAGTAGTAGTAGTAGTAGTAGTAGTAGTAGTAGTAGTAGTAGTAGTAGTAGTAGTAGTAGTAGTAGTAGTAGTAGTAGTAGTAGTAGTAGTAGTAGTAGTAGTAGTAGTAGTAGTAGTAGTAGTAGTAGTAGTAGTAGTAGTAGTAGTAGTAGTAGTAGTAGTAGTAGTAGTAGTAGTAGTAGTAAGTACTACTACTACGCCACTACGCCATGACGCCATGCACGCCACAGCCCCTCGTCAACTCTGTGTTGGTGTTCCGTCTGGGTGTGAAGCTGCCGTGCATACGATGACCGACATGCTTGTCTCGCCGGAGGTGGAGGGTGTGCTCTTGGTCGATGCCACCAACGCTTTCAACGCTATGAACCGCACAGCAGCCCTACACAACGTGCCACTCGTCTGCCCTGCCCTGGGGCAGGTGTTCAAGAACACCTACAGCAGTCCATGCCGCCTGTTTGTGTCGGGTGGTGGAGAGATAAGGAGTCAGGAGGGTACCTGCCAAGGTGATCCTCTCGCCATGGCGATATACGCGGTCGCCATGATGCCATTGATAGACAAGCTGTCAGAGTGCTGCCCCGACGTGGTGCAGCTATGGTATGCTGATGACGATGCTGGTGGCGGACAGCTCCTCAATCTAAGGCAGTACTGGGATGGGATTCTGGAGCATGGCCCTGGGTATGGGTACTACCCTAACGCGAACAAGACAACACTAATTGTCAAGGAGCAGCATTCGGCCCTGGCACTCCAGCTTTTCAGGGACACGGGCATTCGTGTTGTGACCGAGGGTGCTCGTTATCTTGGCGGCGCACTCGGTACAACGGTCTTCTGTGAGGAGTATATCACAGATTTGATCGACAAGTGGACGCTGCAGGTTGATCGCCTGGCGGAGGTGGCCACCACTCAGCCACATGCTGCGTACGAGGTGTTTGTAAAGGGCCTCGTGTCCAAGTGGCGGTACCACTTGCGCGTCCTATCTTGCCCTGCGCATCTTCTGGCCCGTCTCGACGCCGCCATTACGGACAAGCTGCTGCCAGCGCTCAGCGGCCATTCGTGTTCGGACGAGTCGGCACTGAGAAAGTTGCTATCGCTACCAGCGCGGTTTGGTGGCATGGCAATCCCTGTGCCCTCGGTGGAGGCCGAGAAAGAGTTTTCTGCATCCAGACAGATTGTGGCTCCTGTGGCGGCCTGCATAAGACCACCAGAACATCCAACAAGCACCAACGAAACTACTCAAACAGACCAGCTGAACGAGGCAATGGCCCTCAGCCGGCAGGAGGCCGGGCGTATTCGCAGAGAGAAAGCTGCCCAAGCCACGGGTCTCGTTAGCGAATTGCGCCCGGATTTGACAGCAACACAGGCGCTGTTGGTGGAGAATGCCGCGGAAAAGGGCGTATCATCTTGGGTAACGGCGGAACCATCGTCCCAAATGCAGATGGTGCTGAACAAATCGGATTTCCGAGATGCGTTCTGCATCCGCTACGGCCTGCAGCCTGACGGACTCCCCCTGACTTGTGTATGTGGTGCTGCAAACACAATAGACCATGCGATGATGTGTCCGGCAGGGGGCTACCCCATGGCACGCCACAATGAGATCCGGGACTTGTTGGCTGACGTGATGCGTGAGGCGGTCCGGGATGTGGAGGTGGAACCGCCTCTACTACCATATGATGGTGAGCGGCTCCAAGGGAGGACAGCCAACCGCTCGGCAGGTGCCCGCCTGGACATCCGGGCTTGTGGCTTCTGGACGAGACAGCAAGATGCCTTTTTCGACATCCGGGTTACACACCCAAAGGCAAGCTTGCTGTCGCGTCAGGAAGTCATCAGCCAGCTCCGAACGCATGAACGGATGAAGAAGCGCCAGTACGGAGAGCGGGTGACAGCAGTTGACAGAGGTACGTTTACACCGCTAGTTTTTTCTACCTCGGGCATGATTGGCAGAGAATGCTCAATGGCACTGAAGACACTGGCATGCCTGATTGCTGAGAAGAACGTCGACCTACACGTATCGGTTATCATGGGTCAGCTCCGTTGTAAGCTGTCAGTCTGCCTTATGCGATGGGCAGTCACCTGTTTGCGGGGTTCAAGATCGTCATACCGCCGCAACAGGATGAATTTCACGACGATGTGCAGGTTGCGGGCAGCCTGAGCGTGATAGTACCTGACAGACATTTGCCCAACATTGCCCCATGATAATGAATTCTTGAGTTTTTGGACATTGTATTGCATTGCTGCTCCATCTACATGGCTGTATTTGTGTTTCACATCTCCATTTCAAGTTTCCTAATAAAGATTGTGTCAAGTAGTAGTAGTAGTAGTAGTAGTAGTAGTAGTAGTAGTAGTAGTAGTAGTAGTAGTAGTAGTAGTAGTAGTAGTAGTAGTAGTAGTAGTAGTAGTAGTAGTAGTAGTAGTAGTAGTAGTAGTAGTAGTAGTAGTAGTAGTAGTAGTAGTAGTAGTAGTAGTAGTAGTAGTAGTAGTAGTAGTAGTAGTAGTAGTAGTAGTAGTAGTAGTAGTAGTAGTAGTAGTAGTAGTAGTAGTAGTAGTAGTAGTAGTAGTAGTAGTAGTAGTAGTAGTAGTAGTAGTAGTAGTAGTAGTAGTAGTAGTAGTAGTAGTAGTAGTAGTAGTAGTAGTAGTAGTAGTAGTAGTAGTAGTAGTAGTAGTAGTAGTAGTAGTAGTAGTAGTAGTAGTAGTAGTAGTAGTAGTAGTAGTAGTAGTAGTAGTAGTAGTAGTAGTAGTAGTAGTAGTAGTAGTAGTAGTAGTAGTAGTAGTAGTAGTAGTAGTAGTAGTAGTAGTAGTAGTAGTAGTAGTAGTAGTAGTAGTAGTAGTAGTAGTAGTAGTAGTAGTAGTAGTAGTAGTAGTAGTAGTAGTAGTAGTAGTAGTAGTAGTAGTAGTAGTAGTAGTAGTAGTAGTAGTAGTAGTAGTAGTAGTAGTAGTAGTAGTAGTAGTAGTAGTAGTAGTAGTAGTAGTAGTAGTAGTAGTAGTAGTAGTAGTAGTAGTAGTAGTAGTAGTAGTAGTAGTAGTAGTAGTAGTAGTAGTAGTAGTAGTAGTAGTAGTAGTAGTAGTAGTAGTAGTAGTAGTAGTAGTAGTAGTAGTAGTAGTAGTAGTAGTAGTAGTAGTAGTAGTAGTAGTAGTAGTAGTAGTAGTAGTAGTAGTAGTAGTAGTAGTAGTAGTAGTAGTAGTAGTAGTAGTAGTAGTAGTAGTAGTAGTAGTAGTAGTAGTAGTAGTAGTAGTAGTAGTAGTAGTAGTAGTAGTAGTAGTAGTAGTAGTAGTAGTAGTAGTAGTAGTAGTAGTAGTAGTAGTAGTAGTAGTAGTAGTAGTAGTAGTAGTAGTAGTAGTAGTAGTAGTAGTAGTAGTAGTAGTAGTAGTAGTAGTAGTAGTAGTAGTAGTAGTAGTAGTAGTAGTAGTAGTAGTAGTAGTAGTAGTAGTAGTAGTAGTAGTAGTAGTAGTAGTAGTAGTAGTAGTAGTAGTAGTAGTAGTAGTAGTAGTAGTAGTAGTAGTAGTAGTAGTAGTAGTCAAAGAACTTTATTGAAAATCCATGATAATGTGATCGGAAAGATGATGGAAGAAAAATCCGAACTCGAGTCAAATCCAGGCAATTATTAGCAGTCACTACTATCAAAGCAGATCATTATTCACAATAGCGCAACTTGGAAAGCCGGCCAAAAAGGAAGATATTGAAATTAACCGAAGGCCTCCGCGCACAGCACATGGAGGGCCTTATAATTATATTCCCACTCACAACTGGAGCAAACGGCATTGGTCCAGGAATGAAATTGCTACACGCTTTCGGCAGTATGAAGCTCTGCACCCACGAAAGCAAGTAATCAGCCAGCGGAGCAAAATAAAAGAGATCCTGCAGCGCAAATGCGACATTACCATTGCATAACTAAGCTCCGGCTGCTTCTCGACAATGAGCTGAACAATGTTCTTTAGAGCACGGGAACATTCGGAAGCGCACATACCATTGGTCGCGAAAACCAAAGGTGTGAAGGTGCCTCGCTCGACATCAATCACACGTTGTAGATAGGCCCGTTTCTTCTGTGCTTCGTTACGAGACAACTGGGCAAGTACATCCGATCTCGACAGCAAGGACGCCGAGGGGTGGGTGACCCTCACATCAAAAAATGCATCTTGCTGTCGAGACCAGAAGCCCCTTGCACAAATGTCCAAACGAGCCTCAGGAGAACGATTGGCAGTGGCACAATCCAATGACTCACCAGTCAAAGGCAGCAACGTAGGCTCTATCCTTACATCTGAAATGACAGCCGAAAACACCTCCGCCAACAGGTCCCGAATCTCATTATGGCGTAGACTTGGGTAGCCCCCTGTTGGACATACCGCAGCGTGATCGAGCGTCATGGCCGCTCCACATACGCAGGATGATGGTAATTCATCAAGTGGCCAGCCGTAACGAATTGCCACTGCATCACGAAAGGCGGACTTGTTCAAGACGAATCCACAGGAGGCAAGCGGCTCCGCCGTAAGCCAACTTCCCACACCGGCATCTCTGGAGGTTTCCAGCAGAACACGCTGAGGGCAACTTAGGGCAGGGGCCAGCTCTGACAGCTGGGTCCTATGCATAGCAGCACGTTGATTGTTTTGATGTCTCCGGAGAACGCTGGTGTCGGAAACAATCCGAGCCGGCGTCAACTCATTGGACCCCGACCGCAGCATTCGCACGACGGGCCCAGTGACAACTTCACTTATCCGGCGCTGCACCTCTGCGTCCTCCGACACCACAGGAATAGCGAGGCCACCATATCGCACTGGTAATGCCAGCAGCTTCCGCTCCGAATCAGAAACCTCAGTCCGGCCAGTTAACGTAGGGATATATTTATTATTTATGACATCATCCAGTGGTCTGTACGAAGAAGCCAACCCTGGATGACTTCGGATGTGATAATTCCACTTGCTCTTCATACCACGGACAAATGCGGAATATGCGGCGTGGGGCTGTGTAAGCGAGATGTCAGCCAAGAGGCTCATCTCCCGCACCCAACTCGCAATGTGGCTATCGAGATTATCGGCAATGAACGTCGACTGGCCAACAGCACCTCCCAGGTACCTCGCTCCACCAGTTCGTATTGCAATACCGGTGGCATCGAACATGTCAACGGCCGCCCGCTCCAGATCCGGCTTGACAAGGAGTGTCGTCTTTGAGGCATTGGGGAAATAACCATACTCCGGTCCAATGTCAGACAAAGCCAACCAAAACTTGTGCACGTCCATCATCCTTCCACCAGCCTCGCCGTCATCCGCATACCAGCACTGGCCAATAGATGGGTGGTCACTTGACAGGCGTCTGATCATAGGGCTAATAGCCAGCGCAAACAGTGCCATGGCCAAAGGATCGCCCTGGCAAGTACCCTCCCGAGACAAGATCCTGTCACCACCCGGCAGAAACAACGATATTGGAGCGCCATATGTGTTTTGGAAGATTGTGGATACGGCAGGACACACTCGAGGAACGTTATGAAGCGCTGCCTGTCTGTTAACAGCATTAAATGCATTAGACGCATCTATGAACAAAATAGCCTCTGTTTCCGGATCCAAATACTGGCTCTGCACAGCAAGGACCGCAGCCTCACACGCAGATGGCATGCCCACACAAACCTGAAATGGGGCTACAGCCGCAACAACATCAGTGGAGACGCAATCCAATATAGCTTTAGCGATAATACGGCGGTGTACTTCACCAACAGCTATCGGTCTCACACCTATACTGGAAGTAGCGCCAGCAGCATCACCAGCAGACTTCTCCAAGGGAACAAGGCGAGCTGCCACGAACGCTGACAGAATCTGAGGATCGACAACCTCCCTGCAGAGTCGCTTCGCTGCTGCAGCCAACGCCGATGCAAGGTTAGCCGATGCCCCCTTGAACACCGTGAGCATTCTCTGCCAGGCAGCGACGTCCAGTCCCGATGGACCTCCCGACCCAGAACTCTTCATGCGGCCAGCTGTCTTTTTGATTTTTTCTGCTGAAATCGTTTCAAACATAATCTGGTTGGGCAGATCTGGTTCACAGTCCAACAATATTCCCTCGGCTGGATCCACAGGAGCAGGGTGCTTCTTCTGAAGCACGTCACGGACCGTCTCACCCGAGGATTGCACCGCAATATCATCAGCCCGGAGAGGTTTGCCACACCGCCCCTCTGACAAACCAGACAGAGCTTGACCCAGCCGACCACCGTGCACAAGCTTGGCAAAATCCGTGTCCGACATCCCACTGTCTCCACCACCGCCAGCAGACCCCGAGCGGGGACGCAAGTGAGCCTGGACGCAACGGGACTCCTCCAACAGTGGCTGCAAGTCACCAGCAGCCCACATGTCCATGCGCCGCTGCAGATGCTCTGTATTCTCCTTGCTTCTGCTGTGCGGCTCAGGTCGCTGCAGCAAGAGGTGACTAGCAACCGCCACACACTCCCAAGCGACACAGGCAGCTGGACCACCAGATGCAAAAGTGTTTATGAAGTCCGCGATAATGTTAACGAAACGCTTGCCAGTGGAACCCGAGGGGGTCATAAAAAGGTTCCGCTGCCAGCACACAACCTGTCCATATGCAGTCCGCATCCAAATAGCCAACTCCGCATGCCGTGACCATAGAGGAGCAACTAGGGGAGCATGAGCAACCCCAGCAACGACATGGTCGCCACCATCCCCAGACTGCACAGGGCGACTCGCTCCCGAACATCGTGGGGGCGGCAGATCCACACGCAAACACTCCGAAGACACCGGCGCAGGCGCAGGAGCAGACGCATGAGTATCTCCTGTTGTTCGATCGCGGGAAGACTGAGGCCCGGAACTTGGTACATGCCCAACCATGCCGCGGCGAGGCAGCGCAGATGCAGAGGCAGGAACAGACACCTGAGGATCTCCTAATGCGTCATCACGGGAAGACCGATGTCCGGAACTTGGCGCAGACCCAGCCGTCACCGCCGAGGCAGAGCTCCGAGTTGCTATTGTGCGAGAGTGTGAGCCAGATGGCGGAGGAACAGAGCCCAACACATCCCGGGAACCATGGGGCACCCAGCCAGGAGGTCGAAAAGGTGGAGCGCTACACAACGATTCGTCCACACCCATTCCAACAACTGCGGTCTGCAGATTCACGTTGCCAAAATTCGTACATTTATTGTCTCTGCCAGGGTAACAGTTGCTGCAGCAGCGTCCATCCGACGCACACGAACATGACTTGCAAGTCCCAGACGCTCTGCTGCAAGCGCAGCATGGTCGACCGCTCACAGCGCGTGACCGCGACATCCCATAGACACAGCACGGGCACACTGCATGCAAGGACCTAGCCCTAGCCTCAGGTGTAAACAGTGCGTCTACATGCAATGAGTAGTGTCAACTCGACTCGCCCCATACCAAGTACGCATCCAGAGCGCCACTGCAGGCAGTACAGGGCCAAACCACAACGTGTGCACGGCACAGCAAGCCAGCTCAACAGGGCCCAAGGCCCGCACGCTCAAACGCGCCCAGCACGGACCAACGGCTATAATGGCCGATTCGCAGCGCAAGAAACCAGCTGAATGAAGGACTGGCGGGCCGGACGAGGCCAGAAGGAAGCAAACTACTCGAGCCGACTCCACATGTCACAAAGAAAGTAATTGAAAAGGCTTCAAACCGATTGAATTGAACAGTGGAGTAGAAAATTAGAGAATAACGGAGGAGCAAAAAGCCCAACCACCCAGTGTACCAGTAGTAGTAAGTAGTAGTAGTAGTAGTAGTAGTAGTAGTAGTAGTAGTAGTAGTAGTAGTAGTAGTAGTAGTAGTAGTAGTAGTAGTAGAATTTATTATTTTGATAGGGAAGGCCCTACAGACGTTGCCGTCTTTTACAGGGAACCCTAAGTGCTCTTTACAGAGCGAAACAAAAACGGATAGATGCTCAACGTACAGTGTAGTTACTCGATAGGGAAGGAAGCAGTTGCAAAATATTCTACTGCCGGGGAAGCCCTTTCAGTCACCAAAACCGGCTGGAAAAGCGGGAATGCCAAAACCACCACTCTCTAATCATGATATATTATGTCATCGGTGGCCTCTTTATCAGGCATCTGTGGCCTCATGCCCTACTAGTATTTGCAAAGTATTTCCCAGATAATGATTCGCTCACCTCTGCACCCTTCCCCAAAACGGTATGACAATGATTTCCTCTTGCATCGGGCACACATGGTGATGCCGGCGGAGGTGGCCCTAGCCGGCTGGGGCGTCGGAACCGGTGCGGCAGGTGCGGCCGCACCAATAATTTCATCTTGTGACTTTTGAAGCTATGAAATATGGGCTATTTGGGCCCAATTTCAAGGGCCCTAAAATTTTCTCGGGGTCCTCCTAGTACGCATGCGGACGCACCGATGTCGAATACCTCCCCACGCCTCTGGGTGGTGGTGGTGGTGGTGTGTGTGTGTGTGTGTGTGTGTGTGTGTGTGTGTGTGTGTGTGTGCGTGCGCGCGCCTGTGACCGTTGTTTCCGGAGCAAAGCGGGGCACGGCTGTTACAACTGCAACCACAGAACATGCAGCTCTGGCTCCGAGCACCGCACCATCCCGTGCCCAACCTGCTCTCGGAAGTTCACACGTCCGCAGTACCTGGCTCAACACAAATGCAAGACTGAGTAACTCTGTCCTCCTTGCCTCTTTGAGGCATTGCATAGGTCAAGGTGTGTGTGTGTGTGTGTGTATGTGTGTGTGTGTGTGTGTGTGTGTGTGTGTGTGTGTGTGTGTGTGTGTGTGTGTGTGAGTGTGTGTGTGTGTGTGTGTGTGTGTGTGTGTGTGGGTGCCTGCCTCTGTACATAGATGTGTACGTCTATCTCTGTGTGTAACGGCTTGTGTGCTTCTTGTCTGTTTTCTTCTCTTCTTCTCTGCATAGGAGGCAGTAAGCTGAGATGTCAGCAAATGGCCGATGAAGGGACTCGGCATTGCACCGCCGCCCCGCCGACGGTCTTCACTTCATGGAGAGAGAGAGAGAGAGCAGTAAAACTGGGAGCAGTCAGCAGCACATCAGTCTACTAGCCTGAGCCATATCGTGTGCCGCTGTCAGGCCACTGCGGCCGGGTTGGTCGCACACGGCCACCGTCTAAACTGGAGGTGGCCATGGACACCTAGTACTGAGCTGCAGGCTATCTGAGATCAAGCTCGGCCAAGTGCCATGCCTTTTTTTTAAAGAGCATTACTACATACATATACATAATATTATACATAATATTATGTACATGGCTGGTACTTGTGCCTTTTGTGCCTATGTGGCAATTCGGCGTCGCGTCGACCGACAACAACATAATCATGACAGCAATGCATGCAAGATGGGTTATGTACTCTTGAGTCTTGTCTTGATGACAGTCGAGGTAATGGAGTCGTCAAATACGTATTTGACGCAGGGGGTCGTACCTGATTTGACTACAATGTAGCCGACTGATCCCTGGCAGTGATGAGTCATGACGCTTGACAGTCATCAATATACTGACATCATGATCATCTTTGTTGAAAACTGACGTAGTACTACTACTAGTACTAGTACTAGTCGTTAGCTGCTATCACCGAAAAATATGCCACTGCATGCTGCACTGCCATGCTACGACTCCATATCCAGCTCGTATAGTGTGAGTGTGTAGACCAGTGGTAGACGGGGCACGAGTAGATCTCTACCAGCGCGTGCATGCAGCGTACAGACAGCCTTTGTAGCCTAGCCATTTTAGCGGAAGTGGCTAGACAAGGAGTGCGTTCGCAGCACCACATGTTTGTTTTTGGATTTGGAAACGATTGAACTGACTTTCTTCTGCAAAATCAGCTGTCGAAAGGATTTCCAGGCTGCGAAGTTGAAGGTGAAGGCCGAGGTGAAGTCCAGTGTTTCGTGTGTAGAAATGGCAGCAGAGCAAACAGCTTGTGCTGAATAATTTTAGCGTTTATCCCATTTCGCCCATCGAATTCATAGAAAGTTTTCAAAAGTGCTGTTTCAATGAGTCACCATGCACCACCCTCGACCTCGGCCGCAGAGCTTTTTGCAGGCCCTGACTCTGGAGGAGATGATGCCGCCTCCGTTCGTAGCTTGCAGGAGTTGAGTCAGTCTAACGCCAGGCGAGTTACGTTCAATGACCCTGAAGCCAACAAACATTTCTCATCCAATCGAATCAGGTAAAAGAGGAAATGGGGCAAAGTTCCATGAAAGTTTTAACATTTTTTATTGTTTCATATCTTCACTTGAGCGCGCACATCAAGCTCAAGAATGCTAGTATGATATGAGTGGATGGTGCATGCCGCAGTGGACACGGTTTTCTAAGTGATGACTGATGCTTGGAAAAGGCAAACACTGTCCTGTTGTTCACACCAATCAATAGAAATTGTTTATATGTTTCAGTTGTCCTTGAAGACCAACGTTTATTTGTTATGCGCTGTTGTCCGCCAACACAGTCCCCACAGTATCTTGGCAATATACGGGGGGGGGGGGGGGGGGGACAACAACAACAACAACAACAACAACAACGCATAACAAGTAAACTCTGGTGTGTGTGTGTGTATGTGAACGTGTGTGTGGGGGGGGGGGGGGGGCGTGTGTGTGTGTGTGGGGGGGGGGGGGGGGGTGCGCGTGGGTGTGGATGTGTGTGGGTGCGCGCGTGCGTGAACGTGTGTGCATGTGACTAAGATAAGTAGATGTGTGACTGGTGTCTAGAGCATCTGGCCCTATCTACGCCAACTCAATGAAACTGTCTGTCAGTAAGGTTGTACTGTGCACGCGGAGTGAGTCAGTCAGTATAGTTGTACTGTGCACACGGAGTGAGTCGGTCAGTAGTACAATGTGACTGACGGTGTGGTGGCGGATTTCACTGTATCACACAGCACAGTAGAGAGGTTCTGCTATACTTGAAACGTAGAGAAATCACGTAGTTGGAGTCGACGGCTTCGCGTGTTTTGGGTCCAGATTTCTACGCGTAGATGAGGTTCTCTACGTTGTGGCACACGCAAAGAAAATGTGTACGAATCTGCTGGGTATTGTTCGAGTGCAGGCAGAAAACTGCCGAATATGGGAGGGGAAATTCCCAGTACACATTCCACATGACTTCTTTACTTCACGGGAACGCGAAGAGAGTTCGCGTGATTCTTTGCGTCGCGTTCCCAAAACGTAGAGCAGAACGTCACTATTGCCAGTAGAACAAAGCTGGTTCAGTTTTACATGCATACACACATACACACACAAGCTGGCGTACACACATGTACACACGTACACACGTACACACACACACCATCCAAGCATACAGTCAGGGCCAGTTGAAGCAGCTCAATCCAAGTGTAGAGTGTATGGATGGTTGGTTTTAAAGCTGTTACTACTGTGGTATGCAAGACAGCTGCTAGTATTGTGGGAAGGTGAAAGTGTACTAGTATCATTTTCCGTGTGTCTTCCACATTCCACTTTCCACACTCTGTGTCCCCCCCCCCCCCCCCCGAATAAATGTCATACCTGTTTGCTCTAAACTTCAGCCAGTTCAGGGGTAAAGAAGGGTGTGTGCGACTTACAGTGTGCTCCTAAAGGCTAGAACTCTTCATGTAACTAGTATAGTGCCCTTTGTCACCGTTTTGTGTGAGACCTGCCACTGTGTGGCTGCCAGGTCACAGCCTTATTGCGTCATAGATGTACATGTGTAGTGTGTGCTGTAGCTTTCACCCCGTTGCAGCCTCACTCTCCTATCATGCTTAGGTAACTTGGTTAGCCCCATCAGTTCCCTGATGATTATGGAGGAAGTGGAGCTCAGAACCACGATAGAATTTCCTGTCTCTCTGCCAATTAGCCTGGTTTTCACAGTACAGTTTCTGATGAAGATGTCTGCAGTAAAACTCTGGGTTGGGTACCACCAAGAGTACATAACCCCCCAGAGTGTGCAACGCCGATCCAGCTCTGCATAGGGTCTTGGTCGGGCGGAATCGGATCTTCTGATGTCATGCGTACACTCCACACCAGCGCAAGGCCGGTCTCGAGGCAGGGTACCATTGTTTTTGATCCAAGAGTACCCGCGACTCCCCGGGTTCCCCTCAGATGTGTACGGTATTATGACGCAAAGATCCGATTCCGCTCGACCAAGACCCTATGCAGAGCTGGATCAGGCGTTGCACACTCTGGGGGGGGGGGGGGGGGGGGGGGGGTTATGTACTCTTGGTACCACTGATTTGAGCAAGTCTTTCCTGTCACCTCCCAGTGAAATTCCTGTGAGGCGGCCAAGTCTGGGATTTATGCCAAATCTCGATAGCTGCATGCAGCCAAGCAGCATGGAGGATTACCATAGCCGTACATGCCATCTACAGTCAAACTTCGTTAGGACGAACACTTATAAGGCGAACTTTACATTAGTACGAACTAGGGCCCATCGTATGGTTGGCCAGGCATCATATCTAGTCAAAATTGTTTGCTTATGACGAACTCCTGTATGGCGAACTTTCGTTAAGACGGAACTAATTTCAGGCGTTATTTGAACAAAATCAGCGCGTAGTACGAACTTTCAGTCCACGTGCGTGCGCTGGCTGTTTTTTCCCGATAGTCTTGTACGGGCGAAACGAATTGACAGCATGTTACAAAGCGGAGGACATGCTGTCATGAATTCATTGCACATTGTACTTACCTGTTGCTGGGTTATGCTATGAATAAGCGCTTTACCTGTGCCACAGCATGCACCTTCACATGAATACAATCCGTATGATATACAATATGTCATACCGGTATCAAGTTTTTGTCAGATCTGGATAATAGAGAATTCCGGATAAGACAACAAATTTGTTCAGTCTCTTGAAGTTCGTCCTAACGAGGTTTGACTCTACTTGTTTTTGACAACATGGCTGCGAGTTTGGGCTTGTGGTAAATAGATGATATGCCAAATAACGTGCAACTAGACTTGAGAGGGCATTGCAGAGTAGTTGCATACAAAGTTCAAAGTTGTACGGTTACCTTTGGCTTGCATTCCTGCAGAGCTCAGTGACTTCCATTTACACATTGTAGTATCATTTGTATGCAACTTGTGTGCGATGCCCTGTCAAGTCTAGTTGCACGTTATTTGGCATATCATCTATTGTATTCCCCCACTACTCCCTGGGGTCTGGAGGCAGACATTAGAAGAAAACGTCTTTTGCAGTCTTCATTCAGTAACGGTATCGTCTTCTGATCAATTACCAAATCTGGTGCGTTGGCAATGTGTATTCCAACAACTTTGTATATTGTCTGCTTACAGCACTGGAAAGTACAACTTCATCACCTTCATCCCCAAGTTCCTCTTTGAACAGTTCAAGCGCTATAGCAATCTCTTCTTTCTTCTAATTGCTGTAATCCAGGTATGTATCATTGTACATGTATACCTGTTGTTCATTAGTAGAATCATTACCTATGCATGCTTGTATTATAGTGTACTACTAGTGTGTGCATGTGTGCATGACAGGGGGAGGGGGGAGGGGAATGCATGTGTGCATGTACGAGTATTTGGCGGGAGGGGGATGGAGACATACATTCATGTGTGCATAAATTATTTATGATGGGGGGGGGGGGGGGGGCGTGCATGTGTTTTGTGTGTGTGTGTGGGGGGGGGGGCATGCATGTGTTTTGTGTGTGTGTGTGGGGGGGGGGGGGGGGGGGGGCGTGCATGTGTTTTGTGTGTGTGTGTGGGGGGGGGGGGGGGGGTCTTCTCATTATGGATACAGTAGTGCTAAACTGTGTGTCTGCACTTCTCTTCTCCTACATTACTTGTCTACAGCAAATTCCTGATGTGTCTCCAACGGGTCGATACACCACCATCATACCTCTAGCGGTTATCCTTGGTATCTCGGCCGTCAAGGAACTCTTTGAGGACTATGTGAGTACATGGCATACTCGTACTTGTGTGTGCGTGCGTGCGTGTGTGTGGTGTCACTTGTCAGTATAACAGCTATGCTTTCAGTTTGTCGCTATTGTTCTCATCAGAGTATGCCGAGAGTTCGGTGGAACCTGCACTCTACTGTTTACCAAAACATGGACCTGCCCATGTATCTGCACATGGTACTGCCCATGTATCTGCCCATGGACCTGCCCATGTATCTGCCCATGGACCTGCCCATGTATCTGCACATGGACCTGCCCATGTATCTGCACATGGACCTGCCCATGGACCTGCCCATGGACCTGCACATGGCCC
This sequence comes from Sycon ciliatum, assembly GCF_964019385.1. Lineage (NCBI taxonomy): Eukaryota > Metazoa > Porifera > Calcarea > Leucosolenida > Sycettidae > Sycon > Sycon ciliatum. The sequence continues at coordinate 342,058 of NC_088647.1, read as the reverse complement.
TGCCCATGAGACTTGAAGGCACGTGTGCCCTATGCAAGGACCTGCACAAAAGTTCCCCACTGACTGGAAAACTCACACAGAACATGTGGATGAGGGGACAGGGCAGGGGGACAGTAGTTCCGAAACGCTGTATCATACATAGTATCTTGAAAGTGTGCTGCAGATGATCCTGCTGCAACCTCCTTTGTTTTCACATTGTAAGATTTGCACTTTCTTTGCTCAACCCAGCCATCATTGTCCCCAAAGTGCAGAGTTGAGTATACATGTAATAGTTAACCCTTTACCATCCGACCAAATTTCCCCAGCAGTCCCAAATGCAATAATTCTCACCTTATTCTGAGAATATCTTCGGTTCTAATCAACCAATTTTCACAATCTTGGGCATTCTGGAAAGCTCTCCACGAGCTGCGTACATTGAGCTCAAACAGGACACTACCGAGATCACATATCCAGCGCCAGGGAGCTTCAAATACACCCCCATCGCTGGATATACGAGGAAATTCTCTCCTCGCCAGCTATTTCTCGCTCCTTCATCGTATCCGTTCCAAATTTTTTGCTTGAGTTTCTTTTCATGCTGCCCACGCGCTCAAAGCATGCCAAAGTGACTCAGCATGTCAGGAGAGGGGAAAATCCCCGCTCAAGGTCGGTCACTCGGAAAGAAATTCGACTTTTGCCGTAGCTGAAATGTCGAGCGCAATATCTTTGGAATGCGACATCGCAGCTCTTTACCGAATGATGCAATGGAAAGCTGAGCTCTTCGGCTTCTTCCTAGATACTTAGTTATTTAAATTCCGACAAGAATCGATCGAGTTACGAATTTTTTAGTGTATGCATGTCCATCGATCTCTAGAGATCGATTCAAGTACGCACGGATGGTAAAGGGTTAACGTTAAAACGGCATTTACATGTATTTTTCTTTGCTGGTCTGTCTGCACTCCTATTTCTATTTACAGAGGCGACATCGTGCTGATGATCTTGTCAACCATAGCTTAGTGAAAGGTAAGATTCATCTTTCTCTCTCTGTTCCTCCTTGTTCCTCTTTGTTCCTCTTTGTTCCTCCTTGTTCCTCTTTGTTCCTCTTTGTTCTTCCGTGCTCCCCCATGTTTCTCTGTGTTTCTCCGTGTTCCTCTGTGTGTCTCTGTGTGTCTCTGTGTTCCTCTGTGTTCCTCCTTGTTCCCGATTATATGTCGCATTCAATTATAAGTCGCACCCCCATTTCAGGTTTGAGCCATACTATTTTGATATATTCACTTCAGTAGTAAGTCATGCTCGATTGTAAGTCGCACCCCCTTTTTTTACCCTTGAATATAGTGTAAAAAGGTGGGACTTCTATTCAGGGAAACACGGTATGTGAACATGCATGCTTTGGTGGCTATGGTGTATGTGCTGTGTGTGTGCTGTGTGTGCTGTGTGTGCTGTGTGTGCTGTGTATGTGCTGTATGTGCTGTATGTGCTGTATGTGCTGTGTGTGCTATCTGTGCTGTATGTGCTGTGTGTGCTGTATGTGCTATCTGTGCTGTGTGTGTGTGTGTGTGTGTGTGTGTGTGTGCTGTGTGTGCTATCTGTGCTGTGTGTGTGTGTGTGTGTGTGTGTGTGTGTGTGTGTGTGTGTGTGTGTGTGTGTGTGCTTTCTCTTGTGCACAGTGTTACGTGATACGTTCATCTCACTGCCATGGGAAGAAGTAAGTCTAGAGCTCCCGCTGTTCTGTTTTTTGGGAAGAAAACAAGTTTTTTTTGCCGAGGGAACTCGCGCCGGCCGCTATGGGGGTTATGGGTTCTTGGTGGAAGTATGGTGTCGTACACACACACACACACACACGCACGCACACACGCACGCACGCACACACACACACACACACACACACACACCTGGTCCTGGTCCTGGTCCTGGTCCTGGTAAACACTGCCATTACGGTCACGTGTCCCCTTGCGGGGCCAACAATATGGAACGGCGAGTGACGGCAGTGCGCTGAGAGAGAGGTACTAGGCCAGGGACTCAGAGACCATGTTCGAGAGAGCCATCTCTGGCAGCTATGGATCTGGCTTATCATCGGAAACGATTTCTCTCACGGCTGCCGCTTGAACTGATCCATCGCTCTCCACAACAGGGCGAACATTCCACGAGCCAATGCTCAGAGTCGTTCCAAGTCGTCGTCTTCGTGCGGTAGTTTGCTCCACTTGCGGGCTTGCAAGGCCTCGCGAAGGACTCCGAGGTGGGGGCGACGAGGAGAGTGTCGGCATCGTAACTATCCGACCACACACACACACACACACACACACACACACACACACACACACACACACACACACACACACACACACCTGTCCTGTTGAGCCACTGCCATGAAGGTTACGTGGCCCCCGGAGGGGCAGCTGAGAGAGAGGAGCACACAGCCCTGTGACGATCCAGGTGATGCGGTAAGCGAAATCGGCGGGAGCAGGCGCAAACACATGTGAAACCCTGACGGTCCTGAACGGTCGGACGACTACAAGTCCGTGAGCAGCGATGACGGGCGTGGCCACGTGTAGACGCAAAGCAGCGGTCACAAGCCTGGCAGTGAGCGACGCAGCACAGCGGAGAAGCAGGCAGGGGCGCACCGACTGCTGACTGGGGGTAAGTACACTTGTGCCTTGCCAGACCTCCACGGGACTTCAGCCAACGGCCACACTCTCCACACTGGCATGCACCTTTCTGCTCTGCAACCAGCTTCGCACGCTCAACCTTACATTTGTGGCGTGCGCGATCACTGGGGCGTGCAAACTGTCGGTCGCAGGTGTAGCAGGTGACGGGAGGGAGGCGATGCTGGACATCTACCGGTGCTGAGTACGCCGAGCGCCATGTGGAACGCGACACACACACACACACATGCGCGCGCGCACGCACACACACACACACACACACACGCGCGCGCGCGCGCGCACACACACACACGGAGTGTGTACGGCGTTCATCTGTGATTGTAGTCTGATCCGTGTACATGTGCTAATGTTATATTGGTTATGCCCTTGCTTGCTTGTTTGTGTCTTTGTCTATTTGCTTGTCAGGTGCAATGTGGGGACGTTGTAAAGGTGACCAATGGTCAATTCTTCCCAGCGGATCTTATTTTGCTGTCGTCAAGGTACAGTTGCAATGAAGAACGTTTTTTTGTTTTTGTTTTGAACTACATGGCAATCCAACTGCTATGTACAGCTGAAGTGCCCCCTTCTCAGCCACCTCAGTCCGAAATATTCATGCTCACTCAACTTTCAAATGCGCTTTTCCCGACACTGCGCAAATTGCCAAAACTACACACACATAATTATACATGTACCACCGTCTCCAGATCGGGCTGCTCAGATATATCGTGGATTCGATGCTTGGTCCCTTTTGTAGCACAAGGGACCACGAAAACACACACATATGCCTCTACAATGAAAAAAGTCCACAAAAGGATGGAGATCCTCAAAA
>NC_088647.1:331233-338411 GCF_964019385.1 Sycon ciliatum | reverse complement strand
CGTGCAGGGTTGGGTGCTCGTGCTCCGAAGCAGCATTCCAAACCCCCGAGGAAGGATCTCCTTCAAACATTTGAGGAGATCAACGCGCAGGAGCAGATTTTGAGGCTGAAGACTCTTCAGGTGCAAGGCAAGTGGTTGGAGTGGACATCGGTGATGTGGCAGGACCTCTCGTGGAAATCCCTTTTGTACGGTGGTACTGGTAAGGATTTGAAATTTCTTCTCGCATCAACCCTCGACGTGCTACCTTCTCCGACGAACCTACGCCGTTGGGGAAACACCGTAGTGGATCCGTACTGTAGTTTGTGCCGTACCTGGGCCTGTACTACGCGCCACGTGCTTGGCGCTTGTCGCGTAGCGCTGGACCAGGGACGTTACACCTGGAGGCACGACAACGTACTCGGGGTCATCGTCAGGAACATGCGTGAGGAGATTCGAATCCGCACTGCTGCAAACACCGTACAAACCGAAAATTCAAATGAGCTTGACTTCATCTCGTTTTGCAAGGCGGGAGAGAAGCCAGTTCGCGTTCAGCCCAGACGAAAGTTGGTTACGACTGATCTCCTGTCAGCGGCCTCAGACTGGAAACTTCTTGTCGACTCAGTTAGTGCAAAGATTTCTTTCCCTAGCTGTGTTGCACTTACCACCCTAAGACCAGATATAGTTCTGTACTCTACGAGTCGTAGGATTGTATTCTGGATGGAGTTGACAGTTTGTGCTGAGGACAGATTCAGTGTCAGTAACTCGCGGAAGGACAGGCGGTATGCGGATCTGGCCGATCAATGCCGAGCAAACGGGTGGCAGGTCGTTTCTTTTTCGGTTGAGGTAGGTGTGCGTGGTTTCATCCCGGACTCTCTTCGGAGGGCTCTGAAAGCGCTTGGATTTTCTAATCGAAGAATAAAATTTATTTGTAATTTGTGCAGTAAGACGTCTCTGCGAAGCAGCTACATCATCTGGTTGCGGCGTCAACAAAAACACTGGTCGGAAGATCCACTTTTCTGAGGTACTGTATGTGGGGCTCCGTTTATTGAGGTGCGTTGAAATTTATTCTCTTTATCTTATTATTTCTTTTCTATAATTTCCCCATATGAGTTCGAACACCTTGAGTGGAGAGCGCTTGCTCGAGCGTTGAACCGGGTTCTTAATCCACCATACCCAGTTCGCAAGGCTGGGCGGGGTTGTGAGCAGGCTTTCATTTCATCTTTTCTTATTATTTCTTATTATTTCTGCTTTTCATCTCATTACAAAAATTCTGCGCTTTTTCTCCATCTGCGCATAAAATCTAGACTGACAACCTGCTTGTTAAATCATGCACCTGCTTTCAGGCGTAAAAACCCTGTTGTAGAGGTCTCAGTCCTCATTTGTTAGACTTACCTGTCTTTATAAATGTAACTTACTCTCTCTCTCTCTCTCTCTCTCTCTCTCTCTCTCTCTCTCTCTCTCTCTCTCTCTCTCTCTCTCTCTCTCCTCTCTCTCTCTCTCTCTCTCTCTCTCTCTGTGTGTGTCTCTCTCTCTCTCTCTCTCTCTCTCTCTCTCTCTCTCTCTCTCTCTCCTCTCTTCTCTCTCTCTCTCTCTCTCTCTCTCTCTCTCTATCTCTCTGGTTTACTAAACTAGTCTAAAGTAACACCAGCTACCTACACAGCAACCCTCTGCTTTCTTCAACTCTATTGCTACCTTTCCGGCCAACAAAGCATCGGGCTGCTGTGTAGTAACCATACACCACATCCAGCAACAGCAGCAGTGGTGGCGGTAGCAACACCAGGAGCAACAGCAGCACCAACAGTGGTGGCAGCAGCAACAACAGCAGCAGCAGCAGCGGCAGTAGCAGCAACAGCAGCAACAGCAACAGCGGCAGCAGCAGCAGCAGGAACAGCGGCAGCAGCAGCAACATTTCATCAGTCAGTGTATTGTTGTTGGAAAGCAGTTTTCGCTCGTTCTCTTGTGTACATTGATACCAAGAATACACATTGCCAACTGGGGGACACAAGACACGGGAGACTAGGCATACACATTGCCAACTGGGGGACACAAGAGAGGAGAGACTAGGCACCGGTCACCCACCACTGGGCATCCGCGATGGAAGAAGATTCAAAAGAAGAGATAAAGAGAGAAAAGGAGGGGTGGAGTGGGAAGAGAAGAGGAGAGACACAACAAGGAACTCATGCGTGTATGTATGTGAATATGCATGTATGCACAGTGTAGGTGAATATGCATGTATTGCACAAACTTGCGTACAATTTGACGACAACATCAAGAGCCAGCGCCAGTGCAGGTAGCAAGAACACCATGAACCAAAATAGGCCAGCACTGAAGAGTTGCACATCCTGCAGAGTACATTACATACACACACACAGACACACACACACACAGACACACACACAGACACACACACAGACACACACACACATGTGCACACACACACATGTGCACACACACATATACACACACGCACGTTCATCATAAAAAATGACGTCAGCTTGAAATTCTGCCGGGACAGCAGGGTGTGCGGGAGTTGCACACTCCTGGGGTGGGGGGTGGATGTTCTCTTGGTACTACATGTACAACCGTCAACATTACTCCGTCAAAGAAAAGTGCAAAGAGTTGGTGGACAAGCCGTTGATTATTCACTCTCATTGTAATATCAAAAAAGTATTCTTTCTAGACCAAACATCCACTGACGATGTTGTTCAGAACAACGAAACGTCTGGAGAAGTATCGTAAATATTTCTATCGTTATTAAATGTTATCAAATATACCACTCTTTGGTCTAGAAAGAATACTTTTTTGATAAAGAAAAGTGCCATCAGGGAAATTTGCAAAATGGTGGTCAAAAGGGTTCAAGGCAGTTCCCATCAACAAGCAGCAGAAAAACTTGTTACAGCAGACAATACAGTACATACCACGTCCTCGAGATTTACACCAATTGGAATGTGAGGCCTGCACGCACAATAACAAAAACATAATCAAACATCTATTTTTGCACAGCACAAGAAACAACAAGAAGTCAACACTGAGAAGTTGTGTTCACCAACTCTCTGGTGTTCACTCATTGTAACAACAGATTGCTTAAGTTTCAGCTAAACAAAGGTTTGATATAGTACAAGCAAGATGAGATCACCACCAAAAGGAAATAAAAGTTGAAATTTGTTCTTCTTTCTCGTTTGCACCTTTCCCTCACACAAATGAAAATTCTCTATGCACTTATTCCCGTTTCCTGCTCCGCGATACGCTCACTAGTTGGTCCCGTACATGATCCCGTTTCCCGTATTATCCGTTGGCCTGGGTAGCTACATTCACTCTCATCATCCATACATTGCCATAGCTATCCAGACCCCTTATAGCCTCGTGCATCCGTTTTAGTCTCTCTCTCTCTCCCTCTCTCCCTCTCTGTTCACTTTGTAATCACAACCTATAACTAAAGTATAAGAGGCAAGCAAAGCTACACACAGTGTCATGGTAACCACCACCTACCATAGGCGACAGTAGACGAGGAGAAAGACGATCCAAAGTGGCAGGCCAATCCAAATGCAAACATGCGTCAACTGAACACAGGCATGAAGCAAACCACAAACAACACATGCATGAAGCAAACCACAAACAACACATGCATGAAGCAAACCACAAACAACACATGCATGAAGCAAACCACAAACCACCACGCCAACACGATTCCACACATAAAACGCATTTCCTTTCTCCTCGAACTTTGTCCAAGCGAATCTCCTCAGGGCAAACACCATTAAAGGATAGAATACAATTCTACTTCACTCCTCTCCACATTCATCATCAACCATGACAACCATGCATGCCCAACATATGAGTAGTGATCATAATTCTAATATTAGGAGATATTCCGCACAGAGTAGGCCGAGATCTGCACTTCAAAACTAAAAAAAACATTTACGCACAACGAGAGAGCTTGGAAGCTCAGGGGCCTACGCTATGCTTTTTTGCTTGCTTATCATGCATGTAACGTGTCAAAGCTGTGATGGCCCTGGCTAGCGTTCTGGAGTCGAAGTTATATCTGTCCTGACGTTTCCTGTGACCGGTAGGCATATGCGGATAATTCCGGCAGAAAAATTGGCAGAATTCGGTACTTTTTCGTGTAAGTTTCATGCATGTTTGGTATGTGGATAAAGAAGTGGAGCAGAATTCGAGGAATTGCCCGCCATAAGGTTTGTATGGTTCTGCCAATTTCACTGCTTTTCGAGCAGAATCTGCCACCTTTTCGAGCATTATCCGCACACCCCTAGTGACCGGCGCTGACTCTGCCGATCACGGACGTTCTGGAGTCGACGGGATCTCTCTTCCGACGTTTCCTGTGACCGGCGCTGACTCGCCCATTCAGGATTATTTTGGAGATGACGGGATCTCTCTTACAAAGTATGTTTTTGCTGACGCATCCTGTCTTTTATTCGGCAACTAAAGTCCATTCTAATAGCATTTCCTCGTCTCCCTACTTCGTATTTCTTTCCAGAAAATCTCCCTATACAGCAGGGAGTCGTTTACATAATACGAATCCCTGCTATACATCTATATACGTTATAATTATTATGCTATCGGCCTACATGCGAATCCCGGGCTGGTCGACAGGCGGCCCAGCCAGCCTGCCAGTGGGATCTCGGCCTCGCACACAAATCCACACAAGATGCTACTGCACTATCGGCCTGAATGCATTCCCCCATACACTTCGTATATATACTCATTCTCTTGATGGTACCGTACTCTTGATGGTACGGGACAGGTATGGGATAGCGCCGGGCATGCTGATGGCACAAAAAAACAAATAATATTGTGGCCAGCTGTCTGTGCTGGTACGGTACGGTACAGGACAGATACGGGATAGCGCCAAGTGTGACACAAACAAACAAACAAACAAACAAACACCAAATTAAAGCTATGTGGACCCTGGCTAGCGCCAGACGTTACTGAAGTAACGTCTTCTGCATAGCTACGGGAATAAAAAATCTTACAAAACTCGTTTACGCACAATAAAAAATCTTACAAAACTCAATCAGTTCCTCCATACCCCACACATCAAGATGGAGGGCACCCGCTGTCCTGTATTCCCTCAGTCCAGCGGGGTACTTCAAATATGTTCCTAACGATTCCGGATTTCTCAAATGCAGATTTCTCTCTGCCGATAGCAGAAGGCATTCGGAAATTCCTCCATTTTAGTTGAGAAGACAAGCGGTTTGAATTTCAGTGCTCTGTATTGGCCTTAGTCCAGCTCATCATATTACCATGATAGTCATGAAGCCAGTACAGTGTGACATCTTGACAGAGCACAGAGGACTCCCCTATTAGAATGATTGTGTATGTTTTACACATGCCCTGTGTAGGCACAGGGGTTAGCAATGTGGCAAGGATTGAAGTAGAAATAGAAATCGGAGTTCTACGAGTCTCCTAGAGTAACATGCATGTGCAGTGTACAGTGTGCAGTGTGCACCTTCTAAACCCTGCCATGCGGTCAGGTCAAACGTTGTGTGTTTGCGGCGAGTTGGCAAGTTGGACAAGCATGCATCGTACCGTAGTGTGTTTACATGGAATGCTATTTTGAGAATTGAAATGCGGATCTCAGATTACTACACGCGCAATACCTCCTAGTATTAGAACCACTAATCAATATGCATGTTCCATGCATGCACACTGTCATGAATGCAGAGAGAGAGAGAGAGAGAGAGAGAGAGAGAGAGAGAGAGAGAGAGAGAGAGAGAGAGAGAGAGAGAGAGAGAGAGAGAGAGAGAGAGAGAGAGAGAGAGAGAGAGAGAGAGAGAGAGAGAGAGAGAGAGAGAGAGAGACATGTATGACATGTTTATTTATGCTGTTTATTCACTGTGTTTTATAATGGTTCTTTGGAGAGATTGGTACATATCCGGATTACACTCTTTTTGGTATTATGCCCACGCGGGTTCGAATCCTGTCATATTCTCTTTTTTTTCTCTTTTTCTTTGGTTGTCTTTTTGCGCCTGCGCGCGATCGCGCGAGAGAGGGAACTTCGAGAGAGAAGAGGATGTTTTTGAGTTTGGGTTGTTCTTGTCCAGGAACTAAAATAATCTAAATGTTATATTGTGAGCCAGTAGTTTTGTGAGTGGTACTTCTTGATTATGTTGTAACCTGCTAACATACCAGCAGTTTACACTTGGTGGCAGCGGGATTTGGACCTGTAGTATTTTGTAAGAATTTTTTTTTCATTTTCAGTTTTGAGTAGTCATAATGGCTCAGCGTCAGAATCGTGGAGCAGCTGGCCAACAACAGCCTCCACCACCACCACCACCACCTCCAGCTGGTGGTCCTGTTGCTGCACCTCCTGCTGGGTTAGGTCAGCATGCAGTTAGACCAGTAGCTACCCCTCAGAAATTTAGGGGCGATCGTACCAGTGACTGGCCATCATGGTATCAGCAGTTCCAAGCTGTGGCTAGAATAAACCATTGGAACCTGCAAGACCAGAGTGTTTATTTGGGCCTCTATCTTGCTGATGATGCCCTCACCTACTACCAAAGCCTCGATGCTGGCACGAGGTTTGGGCCTCTGAACCAACTAGCCAGACTGATGGACCAACGGTTCGGTGCGGCGCAGAACGTGGAAGTATTCCGAGCGGAGCTGAAGTGCCGTAAGCAGAAGCAGACTGAGAGTCTGTCAGAGTTTTGTGAAGCCATAAGGAAGCTAGCCCAGCGAGCGTATCCCGAGCTGCACCGTGACATCCAAACTGTCTTGGCTAAAGACCAGTTCATTGTCGGCATCGATTCCAGAGAAGTCCGCCTGGAAGTTCGAAAGCTGAACCCCATGGGTTTGGATGCAGCACTGCAGGCAGCTCTGCAGATTAGTGCGGTTCATGCCACTGAAGCCGTACAATCTACTGCTGAGTCTCTGCCACAGGTCTGCGCGGTGACTTCACGACTGACGGATAAGCTGGGTGCTATTATGAAGCGACTGGATGCGACTGGATGCGTTGGAGGCCACTGCAGCACATCACCAACCTCCGTACCAACAAACTGGGCCATCTGTTCGTCGCTGTTATATTTGTGAGAGTGTGCGACATTTGTCTTATGCTTGTCCACATCGCGACATGCGTCATGACGAATCCAGAGGCAACAACAGCCAAGGCAACCAGGGAAACCGACAATAGCTGTGGACATGGGTCAGTCCACAGCTAGGGTAGCCGCCGACCCTCAGCCAGA
>NC_088647.1:286233-326233 GCF_964019385.1 Sycon ciliatum | reverse complement strand
CTTCGCCGAACTTCAACTGTCCTCTCCTATTTTCAAGGTAAGAAAAAACTTCTGACTGATTCTGTACGTTGAGTAATTCAAAATTTAGTTGTTTGTACGTTATGAATTTCATACGTTGCAATCAGCTTGTGCCCCTGATGCATCGATGTTGTACGATGCTGGAAGGTCCCCTTCTTGGAAAGGCCATGCACACTCCATTGGCCAGGCCAGAAAGACGTTATTCTTCAGATGCATTTTGAAATTTCTCTTTCTAGATGATGGTGTCTGGAAGAATTAAATTATTTTTTCGAGAATCATAAAGTGTAGGTGTATGTCTACTTGTTCGTTGCTCAGAACTCAACCGGGATGTCCAGTCTTCTGAATCTTGAAGTGCCAACTATTGCTCCTATCAAGGTGTCTACAGGTAAGGTGTCTGCTGTCTTGGCCTTCAAGTAGTGTCATATCTGTGATTGGTTTCAACTCTTGTCGCATGTGTACAGTAGTGAGTGAAAACGCTGCGGGTCCCATATTGGTTCAATAATTATTGTACGTTTCTAAGACGTCCTGACCTTGTGTAATATCGGTAGATTGTTTCTGATCCCTGTTCTTTGAATTGCACCTGGACGTCATGGACGAAACGTACCTAATCTTCTCCATTGCATCACTCCCATTTGGAGGGTTAGATGTTATGTGCCGGTACTGTGATCTCACTTGTCCCTGGTCAATTGTGACGTGATTTGTGTTATCTTTCTCTTCCATGTTCTACAGCATGTGGACCTGATGAACCCTACACCTCGGACACTGATCGTTTGGAAGAGGAATGCAAGAAGTTGAGGGCGGAAGTTGAACGGCTAAAGCGGCGTTGCGGGGAACTAGAGACTGGGCTTTCGAAGGCACAGTTTGGTGTGCACTGGATTGACGAGTCTGATGAGAAGTGTCGCTTCCTCACTGGTCTGCCGAACCGCTCCGTGTTCCATGCTGTCTTAGGTCATGTGCAGGAGAAGGCCGCAAAGCTCACTGCCTGGCGCGGTGATTCCACCAGTGACCCCAAGGACAACAAGCCTGGCCCTCGGATGACCAAGGACTTGTCCATTGCCAACCAGTTCTTTGCGACGCTTGTCCGGTTGCGCCATGGTATGTGTGGCGGGTTTGTGGCAGCCCTGATGCAAATGCCTGACTCCACGTTCAGCAGGATGTACTCCACGTGGATTCTGTTTCTGCCCCGTGAGCTGTCTCTCCTCTTCCCGTTCCCGTCCAGACAACTTGTGGACAAGTTCATGCCACCGTGCTTTAAGTCCAAGTTCCCGCAGACGAGGATTATCATTGACTGTTTGGAGATCCAGATGGAGCGCCCAACTTCTCTCCTGAACCAGTCGATCACGTACTCCAGCTACAAGAGCCGGAACACCATGAAGGTTCTTGTAGGTGTTTCACCTGCTGGTCTTGTGACTTTTGTGTGGGATGTTTGGGGTGGCCGAGTCAGTGACAAGGTCATCACAGAGCAGAGCGGTCTGTTGCAGCTTCTGGAGAAGGGTGACAGTGTCATGGCTGACAAGGGCTTTGACATCGACGTGCCTCTTGCTCTCCATGGAGTGAAACTGAACATCCCGCCAAAGCTCGGTGCTGATAGCCAGATGAGCGCCCAGAAGATCGAGAAGACCCGCCGCATTGCAGAGCTGCGTATCCATGTCGAACGGGCTATCGGACGTGCTCGTTGCTACCGTGTCCTCAACACTGTGTTCCCTGTGAGCATGTCGAGTCTGTCGTCTCACATCGTGAAAGTGTGCTTCTTCCTCACAAACTTCGACGCCCCGCTAGTAAATTGAAGAGACATGTGAATCACTTAATTCAAGTTCTATCTTCTTTTAAAAAGGCGACGTGGAGACAATAATCTTAATAATGCAATGAATATAACTAAATGCGCACTCATATCACAACCATGGGGACGAATCATGTATTCCAGAACGTTTTCTTGTCACAATTATCAATGGAATTCGTGACTAAAGAGAATGATGAAACTACAATAGGATTTATACACTTGGAGTGGAACAGCGAGGATACAAGCATAGTAAGAAAAATAGCACAAACCTAGGAACAAGTTGTACAGGTAATAAACTATAGGTGAGGTGAGAAATGATAGGAAATTCAGCAAGTGCAGTGTGACAATGGACATGCATGTGCAAGTGTGTGTGAGTGCGAATTTACTGGAATAGCGTAAGTGCGGTGACATTTTCTTTTTGTTTACAAAGATTTGGATCACGAATGCGAATGTAGACTGCTTCTAGAACTTTCAACTGCTTGAAACTACTTGCAGAACGAACAACACTGAACCAAGAATCATCATAACTTTCACGACACATGGGGTTAGACAACAAATGCAATTTAATTGCCGATGTATTCTTCTTCTTCTCACCGCCTCTGCCTTCACTTGGTTTCTGACCGCCACCGTCCTTCACACCATCTGCACCATCATCGTCATCATCGTCATCGTCCTCTTCATCATCGCTGCCACCTTCACCTGTCGTCAGCTCTCCCAGCAACTGACCACCGGGTTCATCATCGTCACTGCACACGTCGCTTCCACACTCCTCCTCCAGCTGCCGTCGCGTTCTCTTCCTGACCGGTCTTCCCTTGCCATTGCCAAACACCTGACAGTCGTCAACTCTTCCGCTGGCAGCATCCATATCCGGAGAGTTTCGTTGCATCTTTCCAGTCACCTCTGCAAACCGAGCTGCCGCTAGCCGTTTGCTCCTTCTCAGCTTTGGTGAGTTGCGGTTGTCTGCGTCCGGCGTACCGGTACTCGCTGATAATGAAGATAAGACACAGTGTTCGTCTTTGTTTACATTAATGTTTGTTCCCGATTTCTGCGTGCTGTGTTGGTTTTTCCGAGACACCGTTTGTGGAGCAGAAGCCTCTGCCGGAACGGACAGTGGAGTCGGGTGCTTACGTGGTCGGCCACGCTTTGGTCGGGAGGACCTAGCCGCCTGTGACAATAGTGAGAGCGGCACGTGTTGTTTGATACGTTCGGACAGATGTTGAAGGGTCCTACCAACATACCGACTACCACATTGTCGGCATTCAAAGTAGTAAATGAGGTGACTCAATTGTAGGGTTGGTAGGACATCCTTCAACATCGTGAACGAACGGATCGTAGTGAACACTGTAACCACATTGGTGGCAAAGTAGGTTTTCTCCACTAGGGATTTCACCACACGGGCCGTGTCCTTCGATTCTTTCCCTTTCCAGGGCTATTGTCACAGGCGGCTAGGTCCATCAGAACTCGCACCAATGAAGTGGTAGTCACGATGGAGGCTAAGACCACACTCTCTCACGGTGATGTTCTTTCCATCTTCGAGTGCCACACTGAGGTACATGTCCCTCGCCCTGGGCTCATTCTCCACTCCCCATCGCATGGCAGGTGGCAAAGCGGAAATGGTGGTGTATCCCATGATACCGGCCAGCAGCGAGACTGGCTCCTGGGCTCGAGAGCGAACGATGTCACCAAATCGTGAGCTAGTTAGGCGCCCATGGCGTAGGTCGAACCACCACGAGTTGTCTGTCTGGCCTTTGGTGAAGTCTTCCACTTCCTTTTGGGATACACCGTACTTGGACAGTGGTCCGGTATATCGACCAAGGGCATCTTCACTCGTTCCACCTGGAAGCCTGTCAGAATGGAACAGGACCAATGGCGAAAGGGCCTTGGGTTGGCTAACTGAAGTAGCAGCAAGTCCTGATGACTGGTCTTCGACTTCCCAGAAATGGAAGAACCCACAGTTCTTGGCTGATGCCTTTCCCGCTGCTAATGCCTCCTGCAAGGTGAGTGCGTCAGCAGATGTGACTTGGCGGTGTGACGGTGCACGGGGATCAAACTCCGCTCGCAGCTGCTTCCTCTCCACTTCATCATCAGTCATGCCATGGCAAGCTTTCACAAACTCCATATTGGCGAGTGGCTGAGGATCGACATGCTTCTTTGGAGGCTGATTCCAGCGCATAGGTTGTGACGTTTTAGACAACTCCACGGGTAGCTCCACCAGATTCCTTTTTGCAGCGGATTCAATGAAGAAGAGTAGGGCAGCAACATGATTGCACGCCTCTCCCAGCCTAACATAAACAACAACCGCACACGCACACCATGCACGGGAGACAACAAATATAATTATGCCACCGTCAGATAGAGCTGTCAGAACTCATCACATCACAAACTTGTTGAACAAAGAAGTTATTATAACAATCATCTGCAAAATACATGTCACTACAAAGGAACTATCACAGCACAGGTAAGGAGGAAGAGTTATAATAGGATTTATCAGTGCCGCAGGTCAACTGTCACATTTGGACTGAAGAAAACACACCAACTCGTAGTGCGTTTCTGTGAAAACACTTACCCGGCAATACAGCTGCATTGCGCAGCGTAGACTTCACCAGTCTCAGTGTTCAACGACACATACACGGTGAGCGGTGTATCACACGACAAGGAATGGTGGACGTAAGCACGGAGATAGGAGATTGCCACACCGTTCTCCCCAGATGCAGGATATTGCTTGCTCCACACATTCTTCACAAAGCCATCGGCAAAAAATTGGGACGCCTTCAAAGACCTGTTGCCAACAAAATTTCCAAAGACACATTTGGAGAAAAGAGACAATATTAGGGATGTGCAATTCAGGGGTTCCCTAGCTGAATTCCTTCACTGATTAAACATTGATGGCAACTGATTCGAAAATGCTAGTTGACCTCAGTTACAGTCGGTCTTTCAACAAAACTTGACACACACTGACTTTGTCTTGAGAGATTACGAATTCAAACTGCCTACTATCACAACGTACCCACACCGCCTATGCTCATTACTCACCTAAATGCCTTCATGCTCTCCATATCAAACGTCTTGTCTCGTCCATAGACCAAGTACGTCAATAAATCCATGAAGTGGAACCGCTTCACAGCAGCACGAAACTCCTTGCACCAGTCTTGCACCTCGTTGAAACGAGGCGACGAAGACAAAGTGCCCCGAACGTCTTGAGTTATATACTGCAGTCCAACGGAAGCACCAGAGGACGACGCATCAGCAGCACCAGCCAAACCAATCTTGAACATCGACACCAAGCGCTCCACGATGTCAGCCTTCTTTGTTGCTCCAGTCAACCGAACATCCAGAAATTTGGCAATTTCCTTCAGTTCGGCCACCTTCACCGTCGCAAGAGAAGTCTGAACCCCAACAAAATCGGCATCGCTGGCTTCGGACCCTTTTGAAAGTTGTTCAGCAAGGACAGCCAGTGGCTGAGGCAAGGGTGGTGGCTGCTCAGCGGCAGCAGAGTCAGGGATGACAGCAGACATTGTTGCTTCCTGGTTGAAAAATTACTTTCACTGCAGTTTGGGCTGAACTTCTTGTCCACCAAACATTTTTGCGCGTCACCCGTTGCCATGCAACGCGCACTGTGTTCTATCCGGAAAGGGGTCTATAGCCTACTGTTCTTACATAGCCTACTGTTCTTACTTATAGCCTACTGTTCTTACTTATAGCCTACTGTTCTTACTTATAGCCTACTGTTCTTACTTACAGCCTACTGTTCTTACATAGCCTACTGTTCTTACTTATAGCCTACTGTTCTTACTTATTGCCTACTGCTCTTATTTATAGCCTACTGTTCTTACTTATAGCCTACTGTTCTTACTTATAGCCTACTGTTCTTACTTATACCAAGAGTACATAACCCCCCAGAGTGTGCAACGCCTGATCCAGCTCTGCATAGGGTCTTGGTCGAGCGGAATCGGATCTTTGCGTCATAATACCGTACACATCTGAGGGGAACCCGGGGAGTCGCGGGTGCTCTTGGATCAAAAACAATGGTACCCTGCCTCGAGACCGGCCTTGCGCTGGTGTGGAGTGTACGCATGACATCAGAAGATCCGATTCCGCTCGACCAAGACTCTATGCAGAGCTGGATCGGCGTTGCACACTCTGGGGGGTTATGTACTCTTGCTTATAGCCTACTGCTCTTACTTATAGCTTACTGTTCTTACTTATAGCCTACTGTTCTTACTTATAGCCTACTGTTCTTACTTATAGCCTACTGTTCTTACTTATAGCCTACTGTTCTTACTTATAGCCTACTGTTCTTACTTATAGCCTACTGTTCTTACTTATAGCCTACTGTTCTTACTTATAGCCTACTGTTCTTACTTTTAGCCTACTGTTCTTACTTATAGCCTACTGTTCTTACTTACAGCCTACTGGTCTTACTTACAGCCTACTGTTCTTACTTATAGCCTACTGTTCTTACTTTTAGCCTACTGTTCTTAGGGTGCGTTCTTAAATTCTCTAGCTTCTAGAAGAAGAAAAGAGAAGTTGAAGAGACTGGGATTCTTCAAGAACGGGTCTCGAAGAATTTGGAGATATTTTGCAGATGTCAAGCAAAATGAAGCGCCAAATGAGTGCCACGAATATAGTATGCGCTGTGCGTATGCGAAAAGGGAAATGCGTACACTCATGATCAACACGTGGCTTTTAGCCTGGTTCGCATGCGCTGATCCCAAACCGCGGGAATCTCCAAGTTTCAACCACCTCTGAAGCTTGGAGAGCTTGGAGAGCTTTGGAGAGCCTCCTAAAATTCGGAGAGGATATAAGAACAGCTCTCGAACTTTTCGGAGAGTCTCCAACTTTTCCGAGAGGATTTAAGAACGCACCCTTAGTTATAGTCTACAGTAGTAGAGTTCATTGACTACAGTAGAGAGTTGATTGCTTTGGTCAAAAAAAGAAGAAGAAAAAGAATCACTGACCATGACCGAGAGTTGCAAAGCCCGTTGCAAAGACAACGAATGAGTGATAGAGAGCCAGTGAGATCCACGCCCAGAACACCTGAAAATACAACACCAGAAGAAAAAAAGAAATAGAACAAATATCTTAAACAAGTAAAAACACACACGCACATAGGCACATCCAAACACAATGTAAAGGCACAGGCATGCATACTTGTACTGTCACACACACTCTGATGTTAAGCTCACCCGGTTTTTGAAGTGTGCACCATTCTGAGTGAGCCGATACAGGCCGGGTCTAGCCATACGATTCTTTGCTGACACGGTTTGATCAAGTATACCAATAGCCAGCGGTGGGAACAGCGTGAAAACCTGCAAGAGAGAGAGAGAGAGAGAGAGAGAGAGAGAGAGAGAGAGAGAGAGAGAGAGAGAGAGAGAGAGAGAGAGAGAGAGAGAGAGAGAGAGAGAGAGAGAGAGAGAGAGAGAGAGAGAGAGAGAGAGAGAGAGAGAGAGAGAGAGAGAGAGAGAGAGAGAGAGAGAGAGAGAGAGAGAGAGAGAGAGAGAGAGAGAGAGAGAGAGAGAGAGAGAGAGAGAGAGAGAGAGAGAGAGAGAGAGAGAGAGAGAGAGAGAGAGAGAGAGAGAGAGAGAGAGAGAGAGAGAGAGAGAGAGAGAGAGAGAGAGAGAGAGAGAGAGAGAGAGAGTAAGTTACATTTATAAAGACAGGTAAGTCTAACAAATGAGGACTGAGACCTCTACAACAGGGTTTTTACGCCTGAAAGCAGGTGCATGATTTAACAAGCAGGTTGTCAGTCTAGATTTTATGCGCAGATGGAGAAAAAATGCGCAGAATTTTTGTAATGAGATGAAAAGCAGAAATAATAAGAAATAATAAGAAAAGATGAAATGAAAGCCTGCTCACAACCCCGCCCAGCCTTGCGAACTGGGTATGGTGGATTAAGAACCCGGTTCAACGCTCGAGCAAGCGCTCTCCACTCAAGGTGTTCACAGCAACTGATAGGAACTCATATGGGGAAATTATAGAAAAGAAATAATAAGATAAAGAGAATAAATTTCAACGCACCTCAATAAACGGAGCCCCACATACAGTACCTCAGAAAAGTGGATCTTCCGACCAGTGTTTTTGTTGACGCCGCAACCAGATGATGTAGCTGCTTCGCAGAGACGTCTTACTGCACAAATTACAAATAAATTTTATTCTTCGATTAGAAAATCCAAGCGCTTTCAGAGCCCTCCGAAGAGAGTCCGGGATGAAACCACGCACACCTACCTCAACCGAAAAAGAAACGACCTGCCACCCGTTTGCTCGGCATTGATCGGCCAGATCCGCATACCGCCTGTCCTTCCGCGAGTTACTGACACTGAATCTGTCCTCAGCACAAACTGTCAACTCCATCCAGAATACAATCCTACGACTCGTAGAGTACAGAACTATATCTGGTCTTAGGGTGGTAAGTGCAACACAGCTAGGGAAAGAAATCTTTGCACTAACTGAGTCGACAAGAAGTTTCCAGTCTGAGGCCGCTGACAGGAGATCAGTCGTAACCAACTTTCGTCTGGGCTGAACGCGAACTGGCTTCTCTCCCGCCTTGCAAAACGAGATGAAGTCAAGCTCATTTGAATTTTCGGTTTGTACGGTGTTTGCAGCAGTGCGGATTCGAATATCCTCACGCATGTTCCTGACGATGACCCCGAGTACGTTGTCGTGCCTCCAGGTGTAACGTCCCTGGTCCAGCGCTACGCGACAAGCGCCAAGCACGTGGCGCGTAGTACAGGCCCAGGTACGGCACAAACTACAGTACGGATCCACTACGGTGTTTCCCCAACGGCGTAGGTTCGTCGGAGAAGGTAGCACGTCGAGGGTTGATGCGAGAAGAAATTTCAAATCCTTACCAGTACCACCGTACAAAAGGGATTTCCACGAGAGGTCCTGCCACATCACCGATGTCCACTCCAACCACTTGCCTTGCACCTGAAGAGTCTTCAGCCTCAAAATCTGCTCCTGCGCGTTGATCTCCTCAAATGTTTGAAGGAGATCCTTCCTCGGGGGTTTGGAATGCTGCTTCGGAGCACGAGCACCCAACCCTGCACGATGACTTGAAGATGACGGTGGACGGAGAGTCCCTGAACCTACTGATGCCTCTGCACACTCCAGCTCTATTGTCGCCGCATATCGCTTTGTCAGCTTCGCATCCTTACTCCGACGCAGAGTGTACAGCGCCCTCATGCGCGCGTCCCCACTCGATCGAAGAATGTGCCATTTGATGGACTGGCACTTTTTCCACACCGTAGGAAGGTAGTGGAGGCGTAAGCCAAAGCGTTTGCGACTGCCAATAAAAAGAATGGCAGAGTTTGCGCATCGAGGTAGGCCGGACCATTTCTTCAGAAATGGTAAACACATAAAGTGCAGTTCACGTACAAAACCTTGTGTGAGTTCAAGAACCTGGAAAGACCAAGAAAGCTTGGGCACTACAAGATGGTGGTAAAGCCATAGCTTGTGGTGGTCTTGAAGCCAAGAGCCATCTACTTTTTGCATGAGAGATACAGTGAGTTGACGGATGTCTTCCCGCTGGGTCTGCTCAGAGCAATCAGCATGCAGCCTTCGCCCCAGGAACTTGAACTCTGCAGTGTCAATGAAAGCGATCTTCCTCCCTGACATTGTCAGGCAGGGATCGTAAGGTTTGTACCGGCCATCTACAAGCTTTGCTGCACTGCTTTTGCATTTGTGCGGCGCCGCCTGCATACATTGGGTCCACGAGAGAAAGTCCTCCGTGACCGCAATGAGTTTTTGACAACCTGCACTAGATTTGCTATAGAGGCCTAAGTCATCAGCAAAAGCTGTTTGGGACACTTGCAAAGGGGCAGATTTAAAATCATAGGAGAGGCAACTTAATTCAGGGGCTGCAAGTGAGTCCAGCAGAAGCTGGAAACAAATATTGAAAAGGACCGGGGACAAGGGGCACCCCTGGAAAACACCAATGTTGTAATTAAAGGTGGGTGTGTGTGGTTGTACGACGAAAGCGCAAAGACTGTCGTAGTAGGAAAAAATTAATTTCCTGAATTGCAAAGGAAGGCTGTAGTGGGTTAGAGCATACTGTATCAGATTGTGGCGCACTGAACCAAATGCATTCTTCAAATCTATCCACGCAATGCAAATTTGGCGTTTTGCCGTCTTTGCATCACGCATCGCCTCATAACAAAGTGATGTATGCTCTAAGCACCCAGCCTTTGCAGGCATAAATCCTTTCTGGTTGTCACCATCGAAGAACTTATTGCCTAGCATATGTTTCAAGAGGCGCTTTGCAACTAAGGTGAAAAAGATCTTCCCGGACGTGTTCGCTAGAGCAATCGGTCGGAATTTCGAAGGATCATCAGACACCTCCCCCTTGGCCAGGAGTGTGATACACGCTACCTGCCACTGCCTTGGAATGATCTTGCTCTCCCAAACCCGCCCAAAGATGGTGAAAAGAATGGATTGAAGGGAGGGACAAAGCTTCCAAACTATGTAAGGTATCTTGTCAGGACCCGGTGCAGAGGTGTTGCGACACTTCTTCAAAACATTCTGAAATTCAGTCCATGTAGGGGTCCCCTCATCGACTGGGTGGGTGCAATCCCGGGGCTTCCCTGCACTGGGGCAGGATTCGTACGAAGTGGCACGATCCTGGTCTGCATATGTGTGTTGGAAGTACTCAAAGCAGGTAGTGTCAGAGAAAGTGGGTTTGACATGGTTGGTTGGTTGAAACAATTTCTTTCCGAAGGCATATGGGTCCTTGAGAAAGGCATCCTGGTCCCTCTTGTTCCGGGATCGATCGTCGTACATCTTTTGTTGTTTCAAAAGACGCTTGATTTGTTTTCCAATTGAAAAATACTCATTTCT
Organism: Sycon ciliatum; assembly: GCF_964019385.1. Taxonomy (NCBI): domain Eukaryota; kingdom Metazoa; phylum Porifera; class Calcarea; order Leucosolenida; family Sycettidae; genus Sycon; species Sycon ciliatum. The sequence continues at coordinate 315,603 of NC_088647.1, read as the reverse complement.
GAGCGCTGCAGGTACTTCGTCCGGGTTTTTGATCTTACGAAATTGGCGCTTTAAATCACGCCTGTGAGCCCGGAGTTTTTCCACTGCACGGTTTTTATTTGCATTCTTGTGTTTTGGTGGAGGTGGTGGTGGTTTCTGGTCGAAAAACCAGTGAATGAAGAGAGAGAGAGAGAGAGAGAGAGAGAGAGAGAGAGAGAGAGAGAGAGAGAGAGAGAGAGAGAGAGAGAGAGAGAGAGAGAGAGAGAGAGAGAGAGAGAGAGAGAGAGAGAGAGAGAGAGAGAGAGAGAGAGAGAGAGAGAGAGAGAGAGAGAGAGAGAGAGCACAGTTCTACAACAGTATGGTACACACAGTGAATGTTCCTATTCGCTGACAGGGCTGTACTATAACACATGCAACATGGGAGGATGGTTATCAACACTTACAACATTGTAGAGGCCAATAGTCCAGCGTTCAAACAAGATCTGACCAGAGAAGCCGTTGAGGATAGCAAACCAGAGCTGGAAAGCACATCACACACACCCAGATACACAGACACACACACACACACAGACAAGTTACTTGGAAGGTTCTAAGTAATAGAAATAACATAAGGAGGGGAAGGTGAGCGCAGCCAAGACAAGCACGAGCTGAACGTCTCAGCTGTGAAGGTTTCTTTTCTATAAATTAATCCTTGGCTCTCCATCCGAGTCCATATCAAGGGTCATGAAAAATTAGAAGAAAGGCATTCGAGCTAACAAGCTCGTTCCCAAATACTCTGCAAAGCACTGAACATCGTTCTCACATCAATTTTAACACTGAACATCGTTTTCAGCGTTTTGCAGAGTTATAGGAACGAGCTTGTCAGCTCAAATGCCTTCCTTCTAAATGAAACTGCAAGAAGCCTCACCCTTACTTCTGAAAATTGAATGGTCGTGTTAATGTCACATGAAACTATTCAACATGCCCATAGGCAGTAGTCCACAGATAATTCAACATGCCAATAGGCAGTAGTCCACAGATGATTCAACTCGCAAACGAACTCCCAGCAGCTTGTCACTACAGCTGTATAAAAGTCTCAACCAAGGCTGAATAAAGTTATCATGTGTTTCAAAACAAACCATTTCACTCGGGCACTTGAAAATTGATTTTCGCTGGCTTTTTCCACACATTCCACCCTGAAAGTTAGTGTCCCGGTTTTTAGTATAGGGAAAAGTTCAGTATAACATACCCCGAATACATGTACAGTCGTCCCTCTCTAATCCGGCACTTGTTTATCCGGAACCCTTGCCAACCGGCGCACTTTCTGACGAAACCGATTTTTTTCGTTCAATTCCTACATCTTAATCCGGCACTTGAATTCCGCCTCCGGCAGTGACTTTTTGAAACGAATCGCTCAAACTGCACGTAGTTTGATTTCATAATCCGGCAGTCGTAAAACATTCTTATTTTAGCAAGGAGTAGTGTCCTGCCAATTTTCAGGTGTGTGTGTGTGTGTGTGTGTGTGTGTGTGTGTGTGCGTGTGCGTGCAAGAGTTCATGTGAACATGTTCTCTGTTTTACTTTATCACTTTATCACTGTGTATATTCCTGGAGAAAAGTTGAGAATATAAAGCCGTGCACCAAATACTTGGGTCGACACGGAAAAACCCTGCGTTTTGACGTATGATACATGCATGCAATTGGGTAGGGCCGGGTCAGAGGGCAGGATTTCTTAATCCAGCACCCTCGTTAATCCAGCAGAAAACGCCGTAGCAAAAGGTGCCGGATTAGAGAGGGACGACTGTATCACATACCCTGGACATAGCATACCCTGGATATGACATACCCTGGATATGACATACCCTGGATATGACATACCCTGGATATGACATACCCTGGATATGACATACCCTGGATATGACATACCCTGGATATGACATACCCTGGATATGACATACCCTGGATATGACATACCCTGAATATAGCATACCCTGGATATCAAATACCCTGGATATCAAATACCCTGGATATCACATACCCTGGATATCACATACTTTACTCAGCAAGCAGCCAGCAGCAGCAGCCACACACAACAGTAGCAGCCAGAAGCGGCGGTAAGACTGCAGAAGCGGCGGTAAGACTGCAGAAGCGGCGGTAAGACTGCAGAAGCGGCGGTAAGACTGCTGAAGCGGCGGTAAGACTGCAGAAGCGGCGGTAAGACTGCAGAAGCGGCGGTAAGACTGCAGAAGCGGCGGTAAGACTGCAGAAGCGGCGGTAAGACTGCAGAAGCACATATACCGTATTATCTCTAATATTTGTTTGTTTGAAAGGGTTTGCTCCCCACACCGGAGCTCGCGCTATTCCGCCGACTTTACTTGACACTTGACTGACTCACGACTGCCATCCAGAGCACACGAGAAGTCCATCGAACCTTCGACTCGGCAAACCTGCAAGAAAGCACCACTCCCTGCTCAATACACAGTGTTTCGGGGAATTCACCCCTCATCAGTTGAGCTTGAGTAGGCTGAGGAAGATTGTGCCTGAAGAGCACCACTTATATAGTGCTCTCCAGGCACAAACATCACCAGGGATACAAACTTACAGAGACGCTCCGTTTCCAGCGCGACAAACACCTCGTGAGCACCAGATAGCAGCGTGAGTCAGTGTCGCTCCTGGATGGTGAGACAGACGTCGAGGACCCTCGGTCATTCGCAACGCTGTCACCTCCAAACCAACTAGTCGCAAGCCCGCGCTGGGCACACCGCAACCACTACTTCGATTTGTTTGTTTGTTTCTTTTATTTGAATTCGTTTAGAGCACAGGCAATTCTGCCTTCTCACCAGAGGAAAAACCTCCGGTTCCTGCTAAGAACGAATATAATATTATGACTCACTTATGAGAGAAGGAAATATTAAAAAGAATCATAACAAAGGGTTTGCTCCCCACACCGGAGCTCGCGCTATTCCGCCGACTTTAACCACTACTTCGTAAGAATCATAACAGTCATGCTAATTCCAAAGCACAAAGTTTGTATATAATTCAAATGGGTGTGTGTATGTGTAAGCATGCAGTGAAGAAAACACAGAGAAAACATGCAGTAATGTGTAGGGATGCCGAGCAAGGTGGTTACAAATTACAATTAATTCTGTTCAGAGCCAGTTTAAGGCAAACGCCGCACTGTGGAGGCGAATATCGCTGGGAAGGGCATTCCAAAGAGTGCTTCCCACAAATGTCAATGGCTGACGACCGGAAGGTCCAGGAAGGAAAGGCACTTGCAGTAGCCGCTGTTCCTGTCCTCGAGTAATTCGGCGATCATCCCGGGATGCTTGGCCTGTATTAGGCCATCATTTTTTATATCTATGTTTCGCGTCAGTTCAACTTCCAGAATCATATGCGAGAGGTGGAAAAAAATAAAAAGTGGCAAAATAATAAAAAGGCTCATCATCAGAGGTGTATGCACTGTACATAGCACAATAGCTCGTGCATGGTGTACATTCGAAAGAAAAATCGTACATCGAAGCACAACATCTGGGTGGGGCTTCGTTGGATTATTGTACTCAGACTTCAGCAGCGGTGCAAAGACCTCCGGAACGACGCATCCTCTCAGCTTGAGGCTGTCTGATGTTAGCTCATAGAATATTGCTCCAAGATGCCGAACAAACGATTTGCCAACGCTGGCCTCGAGGCCATTTCTGAATCCCAGTTTCGCTGTATGCAACCAGTCCACACTGATGACTCGCACGATCGTACGCTCACTGTGCATGTAAGATTTTTTATTTTTTTCCGAAAAAAATCAAAACGTATGCGTGCGGACGACGCGAAACATAGCTATAAAAAATGATGGCCTTAGCCATCAACTGAAAGTAGGTGCAGAAAAGAGGACTTGCAAGATCATGTAGGCAACGGAAAACAAAAAACAAAACCTTGTAGTTTAAAAAAAAATGTGAGTTAGGGATCGAATAGATAAGCGCACGAGGAGGGGGGGGGGGGCTGTGGATGCACGGCTGGAGAGTCGGAAAATTGCACGAATTCCGGATTTGCTGGATTTGATTAAACGCCTCTGCAGCTGCTGTGTCAGCGACGGGAAGAATGCATTGGATGCGTACGTTAGTCGTGCTTGCACAATGCCAATGTACCAAAGTCTGCGGGCTCTTATGGGCAGAGATCGCCCATGGCACCATAGCTGGCTGATGGCGACTGACACCTTCTGCACAACACTGGAGACATGTGGCTGCCAGGATAGCTGGTCATCAATGATTACGCCAAGGTATTTGGCAGTGGAGGTAACAGTTAAGGCTTGATCCTTACATTTCACGACTGGTATGTCGCCAGTGAGTCCCCGAGGTTGAATTACCATGACTTGGGTTTTGCCGGTATTCAGCAGAAGCCCAATTTCGGAGAGCCAGTCAGACAGACGTGTCACAGCCGTAGTCAACGTCTTGCAAACAGTGTCCAGATCTGAATCAGAATAATCTAGGATGATGTCGTCCGCGAACTCCTGATGAACAACAATGCAAGGTATGACGTCGGAAATGTCACTCGTGTAAAGGACAAAGAGAAGCGGCCCAAGAACACTGCCTTGGGGCACACCTCTTGAGCATGGGACTGCATCAGAGAGAGCCTCACACACCTTGACATGCTGAGTACGACCAGACAGATAGCTAGCCAACCATAACAATACTCTGCCATTGACTCCCAGGGTGAATAGTTTATCAATCAGACGTTGATGTTGGACACGGTCGAACGCTTTTGACATGTCAACCATCACAATACCTGTGTATTTTCGCTCTTGTTTGGCCAACAGCCTACGGTTGGCGGCTAGAACTAATGCATCTTCGGTAGAGTGCATTTTCCTGTAGGCAAACTGACTGCTAGGTAATATGCTATGTTGCGTGAGGTATGCTGTGAGTTCCTTCTTTACAAAGAACTCCAAAATCCGGGACAGAATAGGGAGCAATGACACTGGTCTATAGTTAGTAGGGGATGTTGCATCGCCACTCTTGAACAGTGGACTAATGTGTGATGTTTTAAAACACACTGGCACAGTACCTGATGTCAAGGGTGCATTGACTAGGGTGGTAAATGGAGGTGCCAGGACGTCTGAACACTGCTGCAGTACAATTCCAGGAATGTTGTCACTCCCAGATGCTTTGTGGGGACTCACAGTTTGCAAGCATTGTGCAACATCAGACACTCTTACCGGCTGAAATGTTGAGAAGCTAGATGCAGAGGCTGGACCATGTGGTATATGCAGCTCAGGTGGCCGCATATAGTCAGTTTCAAAAAGATTAGCAATCCTGGCGATCGCCCGGGGAGTTTGCCGTCTTACCGTATGAGCGCTCGAGGGCTGCCTGGAAAAACTCACTGTGAACTCGAAGAAATATTCCGCGCGAAAGCCTGAAAAATGACAACTCACTGACGTCGGTACTCGTACATGACTTTGTGTTCGTCTGGTTTACAACAAACGAGTTCTTCCTCGTATCGATATGGAGTCAGAGAGGACATGTCGAAAGTCTGGTAAATTTTGACGAGCGGGATGCGTCCCAATTCGTTTTGTGACCAAATAGATTCTTTGAGCTGCCGTGGATGCAATTTACTCTCACGATGTGACGAAAACGGCATTGACACAGACTCATTCCCAAGGCCTTGATGTGGCAAAGCTATCCGTGTGACTTCGACGACATTTTGAGAAAAGCAGACGCCTGTGAAAGCTGATAGAAGACGGCGTTGACTCCTAAATTCAAATAAATTGGCGATCTTGAAATACTAAAATAATTCTCAAACAGAAATCGATCGATCGATGTGCCGGTGTATTCAACAACACGTAGATACAGCGCAGTGACTTCCGTGTTCACTCACACGGTTTCAGTGTTGTGTGTGTCCACAACTTCACATGGCGTGAGCCAGTCAAGTACATATACAAGTGTCAGTCAGTTCGGCAGGAAACACGAGCTCCAACAACAAGTCGTTTGGCGCAGCCACCTTCTTTGTCTTGACTCTTGTACAAAAATTGTACCAGCTTGATCACCAAAACAATGAAAAAATGAAGAGAAAATGTTTGACTTGAAGATTTGCTGGGATTTGAACTCACAACTTCTTGGTCAGCAGACAGCATTCATAACCACAAGGCCAAAAAGGAAGGGATAAATCGTGGGTTTTGATAACAAATCGATACTGGCTTCCAGGGCAAATTATAAACCATGGGAAAAGGCAAGAAACCTGGCCGAAATTCTAACTCCTTAACGGTTGGTCCTATTGTTCTGAAACCTTCACAGAACAATTTGCCATGCCCTAAGAAGCCATTTTATGTACTTTGTTGTCCAATTTTCCCTTATCTTCATACTTTTTAAGACCCAAACTTGATTGCTAATCTTTTTGAAACAGACTGTAGGGTCATGCACAATGTCTCCAAACAATTTACTGAGTGACTCAAGCGGCGCTTCAGGTTCTTTCCGTGTCTTCTGTCGGCCTGTGACATCGTTCATGACAGCCCAAAGTTGCCGCTGATCTGATGTATCACATCTCTTAGTGAAGTACAAGTTGCGCAGACTCCTGTCCAACTACTGGATCTATTCTTGTCTACCACCCCGATCCAGGGTGTTTGCGAGACTATACATTCGGATATCAGTGACCACTCTGCAATACTTGCCAGGCTGCCAATTTCAGCAAGTCACCACTTGAAGGGACAGCATCTGCGCAAGACTCGCTGTTTGCACAAAGTGGATTGGAATATGTTTACATGTGACCTGGAGAAGACGCTAACTACCTGTGACTCTGTCTGTGTGGATGTGCTTGCGTCGTCACTCACTGCGGGAATCCAGACCACTCTAGACAAACATGCTCCACTTCGGGAACGGCGCCGCAAATCTCGACGTCCTTGCCCCTGGATTACAGATGAGTTAGTGGCAATTGTTCGTGAACGGAACCGGGCGCATCGTCTCTGGCTCCGAGACAAAACCAATCAGAACCTTCAAGAAGCACACCGATCAGCTCGCTCCAAAGCACGGACCCCCCCCCCCCCCCCCCCCCCCCCTATATAGCGACCTCGATACACACACATGCGGCACTGATAAGAAAACAATTTCACGGTTTTGCGTGACACTCAGGCTGAGTTTGCCGGTTTTCCCCGAGACGGATGATGATTTCGCTTAGCGCCTCAGGGGAGAGCTATGGAAACACTCGTGATGCGCAGTAAAAGCCAAAAATCTGGATCATGACTCCTAAACCATGCATAAGGTCAAACTTGAACACTTTCATGGCTGTTGTCGGCAGGAGAAGGTCAATTGTCGGCAGGTCGTGACATGCCTCAAAAATCGGCAGGCTACTGACATGTCGGCAGGTGTGGCAACACAGTATGTCAGACACACACATTTCAGGGGGTTTTCGCCGGTACAGACAATGAATTTACACAGTGTGCTTATAATGGAGACTGAGCACTTTATTTTTTGAATGCCGCCCCAAGGTGTTCTATTATTGGAGACGTGCTATTATTGGAGACTGTGCTTATATTAGAGATAATACGGTACCGTATATTCTCTATTATAAGCACAGGTCTTCATTACTAGCACAGTCTATAATACTAGCACACTGTGAGCACCTTTCGAAACATTATAAGCACAGTCTCTATTATTAGCACGGTCTTGGTGGAAATCAATGCTGCATGCATGATATCTAGCATGTATTTCTTCTTGCTCTGTATGGATGTATTGGTTGAAAAAATATAAGCACGGTCTCCAATATAAGCACGGGGTAGAGGGGTTTTGAAAAAATATAAGCACGGCGCGGTAAGTATGGGGCCATACCTGCATAATGTAGAGGACAATGTTCTTGTAGAAACTGTAGAGAATAACTCGGGTCAGGCGGATGAAACTCCAAGCGCCATGTACTAGCAATAACTTCTTTAGGAATCGGAACTGTAAGAGAAAGTGAAAGAGACAACAGTCATGTACACAATCAATGCAATGCTTATCTCCAAATGCTTAGCTCCAAATGCTTAGCTCCAAATGCTTAGCTCCAAATGCTTAGCTCCAAATGCTTAGCTCCAAATGCTTAGCTCCAAATGCTTAGCTCCAAATGCGTAGCTCCAAATGCTTAGCTCCAAATGCTTAGCTCCAAATGCTTAGCTCCAAATGCTTAGCTCCAAATGCTTAGCTCCAAATGCTTATCACTTATCAACCCCAACCTTGAACAGACCGTAGCCTTGCACAGTTCTAAAGCTATTGCCCAAAAATGCATGCACATGCACACACATGCACACACATGCACACACATGCACAACACATGCACACACAGACACAGACAGATCCACACACATACACACATAGACAGACACACACACAGACACACACACAGACACACACACACACACACACACACGAACACACACACGAACACACACACGAACACACACATGAACACACACACACACGAACACACACACACATACACACATACACACATACACACAGACACACGAACACACGAACACACACACACACACACACACACACACACACACACACACACACACACACACACACACACAAATGGTGGTGACAGTGAATTTTCCTCCAGACTTTCTCTTCACAAATTTACGAATTTTTTCATTGAGCAAATTGGAGTTGTAGTGGTTTTCCCCAAACACAATAGGTACAGAGGAAAAGCTACATGTATTATTTGTACTGACCTGGGCAATGGAGTAGTCTGAGGCTGAGGCTGCTTGAAGACCTTCTTGTCCACTGATACCAACACCAACATCAGCAGCCTACAGCAACCAGTGCATACACAGTACCAACCAAGTGAACAAAACATAATAAACCCAGTACCGCACAGACCACCGTAAAGTACCGTTGATCCCCCCCCCCCCCCCAACGCCGTGTGGCTTCCCAGCTAGTTCTTCGGCAAGAGGCGAAATAGATCAAGCCGGTCAAGTGCAGTACGATGTACAACAAAGCAGAAGATCAGACCTGGCATGGTGGATTGTGCACAAGTTCATCCTGTACTGGCACGTATTGCCTACAGCGGTGCGAGCGTCGGTTCAACACTTGTATCATGTCCACGTCATTAGTATTACCGAATGTCACAACATATACATGTACACTCATCTGGATCATACCCCCCCCCCCCCCCCCCACACACACACACACATCATCGATAGTGCTGCACTCACCTGGATCATACCCACATCATTGGCACCGTCACCAATAGCTAGTGTGATTGCCTTGACATTACTCTTGACCAGCTTCACTACATCAGCTTTCTGAAGTGGGGTCACTCTGCATGAACACACACACACACACACACACGCACACACACACACACACACACACACACACACACACACACACACGCACGCGTGCACACACACACACACACACATACACACACACACACACACACACACACACACACACACACAGGAGCACAGAAGAACAGTGCAATGTAGTGACTGTAAACAGGAGCACCGGACCATAGGAGTACAATGTAAACAGGAGCACCGGACCATATGAGTACAATGTAAACAGGAGCACCGGACCATATGAGTACAATGTAAACAGGAGCACCGGACCATATGAGTACAATGTAAACAGGAGCACACGAGTTCAATGCATACAGGAGCACATGCGTACAGTGTACACATGAGCACATGCGTGCAGTGTACACATGAGCACATGAGCACATGAGCACAGTACCATGACGTACACAGAACAAGAGGACCACCGCACACAGCACACAGCGCACAGCGCACAGCACACAGCACACAGCACCACACAGCACACAGCACCACACAGCACACAGCACCACACAGCACACAGCACACATCACACAGCACACATCAGTACACTAAACAAACCCACTGCATGCAAACATTACTAATTCATGGAGCAGTCAGGTCACACATCTGCCACTAGCCACACATCCACAAGCCACAGAACAGTACCAGGAGTGGTGGTGGCGGTAGCAGCAGTGTGGTGTGGTGGTGACAGCAAAGTACATGCCATTACCCGGTACTGGTGGGAGAATAAAGCAGTGCTCTGGTTACCTTCATTCTTACCTGCAACATATCACAGCTTTACAAGAAAGAGCCAGCTGTAGGAACTCATTCTGTAGGTCTGCTGATATAGCATGTACTAGCATCTAGACAAACATACGCACAACACACACACACACACACACACACACACACACACACACACACACACACACAGCAAGAACCACGACCATGACAACGAAACAAGAAGGCATAGGAAGGCAGAGGAAGAGAGATCAGGGAGTAAGGATGGGTGCCAATACAACGAACATATTTTTTTTAAAAAAACAGACACAAAAGTGTTCACTTGTTGACTGCACATTGTACGTATACTGCGTAGTTGAAGAATTGTCCAGGTAATAGTGTGAGAGAAAGAATTGTCCAGGTAATAGTGTGAGAGAAAGAATTGCACAGCCTTGTAGTCTTACAGTATTCGACACCCTCATGTCATAGGGGAGAATGGTAGACAGGGCATGATAAAATCATCTTATTCATAGCACAGCTCTACGAATGAGGTGTGGCGGGTGATGGGTGGTGGGTGGCTGCGTGACTGCTCACTGCTCTCTGTCTATCAAGCCTCCATTGCATAGTTACATAGTAGATACATAGTGAATAGGTAGTGGATAGGTAGTGGATAGGTAGTGGATAGGTAGTGGATAGGTAGTGGATAGGTAGTGGATAGGTAGTGGCCCCTGCTACGAAACAAACATCTCATTCAGTGCAGCCTACAGCGCAGCCTACCTGTCCATCAATGATAATAGCGGCCTGAAATCACAGGAACAAAAATATGGAGACAGATACATTGCACAAACAGTCAATGCATGAAGTCAAACAGGCAAGTACATGTATGTGTGATATCAAACAGAGACATGTCTTTGAAGTATGTATGATGCAAATATATACGCCAAAGTACATGTATCATTAAACAGCCAGAAGCAGCAGCGGACACAGTAGCGGCAGCAGCAACGGTAGTAGCAGCAGCAGCAACAGCAGCAACGGTAGTAGCAGCAGCAGCAACAGCAGTAGCAGCAGCAAAAATACCACTAGTAACATGGTAAAATTCCAGAAAACTCGGCAGCAAAACAAGAATGAGACAAGATTAACTTACATCCTGAACTTTACTACCAAGAGGAAACGAATCACAGCGGAGCATTGCCCTGTACCGCTCCACACACGCCCGACATTCCTAGCACAGCACAGAACAAACAAGATCATGATGATAATAACAATTACCAAGGGATACAATGTTGGCAGTGTAGATCATACCGACCTGTAACACACACACTGAATAGCAGTGTAGCAGTGGTCAATGAGTATTATACAGTCCTGCTCAATGAAATCCAGTCACACGAGTCAAGTTTGCGCCTTGCACCATTGCTCACAGGTCTAGGGCTGCACAACGCCCGGCCCGTACTTGAGTGACGCGACTGGATTTCATTGAGCAGCACTGTATTACTGGTTACACTGGTTATACTGGTTATACTGGTTAGACATTAACTACTTAGTCAACACAACCACTGCAACCACTGCAACCACTGCAACCACTGCAACCACTGCAATCACTGCAATCACTGCAATCACTGCAACCACTGCAATCACTGCAACCACTGCAACCACTGCAATCACTGCAATCACTGCAACCACTGCAACCACTGCAATCACTGCAACCACTGCAACCACTGCAACCACTGCAATCACTGCAACCACTGCAACCACTGCAACCACTGCAATCACTGCAATCACTGCAACCACTGCAACCACTGCAATCACTGCAATCACTACAACCACTGCAACCACTGCAACCACTGCAATCACTGCAACCACTGCAATCACTGCAACCACTGCAATCACTGCAATCACTGCAATCACTGCAATCACTGCAACCACTGCAATCACTGCAATCACTGCAATCACTGCAACCACTGCAACCACTGCAATCACTGCAATCACTGCAATCACTGCAATCACTGCAACCACTGCAATCACTGCAACCACTGCAATCTATCAATGTCAGGGCTAGTACTTGTACAGAAACACGTGGGCGCCATTTTGGTTCACGTGACATGTGTCACACCATGCTGTGTACAGGGAATCTTGCCGTACTTCGCGTCGACTCTGGCCTGTTCAAATCCACGCAAGTGAGCCACAGTTCTCTCTAGCAGGCTGAGATTTTGCAGGTACCGAGTTCAGATGTGGGCAAAGGGATTCACCGAAGGATTTTTTGATTTTCGCAATTTAGACCTCAAATAACACCCTCAAACTCGGTAAACGTGTCCCACCTCTAGAATCGTTTTGGCAAAATTCGCTTCGGTCAAAGTATGGAGCATCTCCTACTGAAAATTTTGAGCCATCGATTGTCAAAATCGGCTCATGTGGAGCTCACTTGTGTCGTTTTGAAGGACGCCGCGCCACGCGCGATTTGCGCTGGTTCTTTCACAAACGGAAGACACCTTCCAGTCAGAAGTGCAGACTGTGAAAGTGCAGTGCGCACGGCAAGGAGACATGGATTTTCCATTTGTTGCACTGTGTCCTTTGCTTTTATTGTTCACTGATAACATGTTCGCAAAATCTTGAGCTAGAGAGAAGACTGACTTACAATCTGATTCATATAGGCTTCAGCGTGATGCACATATCCAGACCATAGGAAATAATGGGAAAGGAACCGGGAACCACGAGAATAATTTTCTGGAGCGAATCCAATTATTACCATGGTTCCTTGTTCTTGAACACCGCGCTCCACATCGCCAATGTTCTGCGAGGTAAGGATTTCAGGACTACTGTCGGCTTGTTCGACCTCGGGGCGATCTGATCTACGTCCAGCTGGCCATGATACTGAGCCGAACTGGCCACTAGTTCGCTTCTTTCTCGACTCGGGATAATCAAGCCGGTCAGAGTGCGACTTTTTCCTACCCTGGATGCGACCCATGGCGCGGACTGAAAATAACTACTGAACACCTCCTTGTACAAGCACTGACATACAAGGCCGGTGGTGGATACAAACTGACAACAGGAAACCCTAACAGCACCCGCTCTGTCAAAGAAAGTCGAAGGGAAGCAGTTCGAACTAGTCCAAGCACCACCAAAAACTAAAAACTAGCACTTGCTCTTGCAGCTAGGTCAAAGACTGCACTGGCAAGTACACTTTTGCGCAGTCGCGATCTCGCGGCCCCGCATCACGTGCGGGTATCTGATGACGTAGAGTGATTCAAGATGGCCTCCGACGTGTTTCCCGTTTTGTGATCCCAAATACCAGCCCTGAATGTATGAGGATATTCTGTGGACTAACCAACATACCGGTATACATGAAGACATATGCAAGGCCGGGAATAGCCAGTTCCCTATTCACAGCGTTGACGTCTTGGAGGCACGCACGACACGCATCATCACTACGGCGAATGATGATACTGACACAGGCACAACGCATGATACAGCAATAGCAAATCAACATGTGCACACAAGCACACATGTGCACAGTGTGTACACATGCATGCATGCATACACACTCTCACGCATACATGCAAAAAACACTTACGTCCAATGAGCTTCCACTGAATATCAACAAGGTCATCTTCGGTGTCAACAGCCTGCATGCATAGCCTGTTAGACCAGCAGCATGGAGAAAGAAGACACAGAGAGAGAGAGTGAGTGAGTGTGTGTCTATTGTTATCGGCCCTCTTAAGAGTTGTGTTCATCACTGTTGAGGCTTCCGATGGAAAATAAAAGAATACTACTACTACTACTACTACTATTAATGTCATAGCCTGTTAGACCAGCATTGCATGGAGAAAGACAGGGAGAGAGAGAGAGGGAGAGGGAGAGAGAGAGAGAGAGAGAGAGAGTGAGTGAGTGTCTATTAATGCTATAGCCTGTTAGACCAGCAGTATAGAGAAAGACAGGGAGAGAGAAAGTGAGTGTCTATTAATGTCATAGCCTGGAACAGGTGGCAGTAGCAGCAGCAGCAGCAGCAGCACCAGCAATAGCAATAGCAGCACCAGCAGTAGCAGCAATAGCAGCAACAGCAGCAGCAGCAGCAGCAGTCCATACAACTGTAGGTGAGTGTGTGTGAATGGACTATAGCTTACCAATATTGATAGCTGTCTCTTGTTTATCACCAGTCAATACCCATAGCTTGATACCAGCTACTGCAAAGTCAGCAATTGCTTGAGGCACACCCTAGGCAACACAGCAATACACAGCAATACACCAATACATCAATACACATCAATACACAGCAATACAGCAGTACAGCAGTACATAGCTACATCAGCACAGCAATACATCAGCACAGCAATACATAACTACATCAGCACAACTATACAACAATTCATGTACAGCAATAAAGCAATCCAGCACAACAGCAATACATCAATACACTCATATTAATTTTACCTCTATAGATTAAAGGCGGTGGAATTGTTGCAGGTTGGTCCGACCAGCCCCCCCCCCCCCCCCCCCCCCCACACACACATATACATACTTCAAGTACACATACATACCTCCTGCAGCTTATCTTCGATAGCCGTTGCACCAATGAGAAACAAATTCTTCATGAGGCCAGAAAAACACAACACGTGAAAAAGGCAGACCATTAGACAAACATAAAAATTCCACACAAACGCTTCAGATTCCCGACCGAAAGTCTAGGCACAAGCCAAGTATTGAACAAGCAATGATACATGTACTAGTATTAATTAACACTGTCATATACAACAACACATCATCTAGACGGGTATGACTGTGTAGCGTGCATGTGCAGTACTCCTGGCTTGCACACATACTGCAATGTAGTAATACATGTACTGGAGTGTTTGCAACTGCCTGGCAGCCTGTGTAGTTTTGACTTGTTGTTTAGTTTATTTTACTTCACTATAGGCTAAAGGTAAACACCCAGCTTTGGCAAATATGTCACACACGAACTGCGTACACTCTGGACCCGCCACAATCTACAGTATTTGGGGCCCCCTCCATTCATTGAATTGTGTAAGTCCAAACCGCCGCTGGGGGGCTGGGGGCATACCACACAACACAAACACTTGTAAGCACTACAGCCCCAGCCTGCCCGGACGGATATTTTTTGCTGTCTCTTGCACCGTATATTGCCATTGCAGTCAGTAAACTTTTCTCTGCTGTCAATAGATAATCTGGTACGCATTTATACAGCCCCATACCTTCTGCATCGTCTATTGCACCGTAAAGCCCCATATCTGACTCTACTGACTTTAGCAATGCACTATAACCCCCCAGCCTTTAGCCTTTAGCTACGGTCTATCTGCAGTATTTCCATGTTTAACTGCATGCGCCTTTTTCGTGCCCAACTGCAATGTGTCTACTACCCTTCCATACCGCAAAAGCCCGTAAATACTCCCACCCAGTATAACGCCCGCTACCCCTGTACACGCCCGCTACCCCTGTACACGCCCGCTACCCCTGTACACGCCCACTACCCCTGTACACGCCCGCTACCCCTGTACACGCCCGCTACCCCTGTACACGCCCACTACCCCTGTACACGCCCACTACCCCTGTACACGCCCGCTACCCCTGTACACGCCCGCTACCCCTGAACACACCCAGTTGCTGCGTGTCAACACTCTTGTCCCCTTTTCTAGCCCACCTCCATGTAAACTCTCATGGACGAAAGCACAGACCCAGTATACATGTAGAGTGCAGTGCATGCACAGCTCCACATGCATGTACTGTACTCTAGTATAGTGCAGTGTACACAGCGCAGTGCATGCACAGCTCCACGTGCATGCACTGCACCGTAGCATAAGGGGTCGGCGCAAAAGTGTTTTGTCGTCCCTGAAACGAACATCATTCGTTGTGGGGGGGGGGGGGGGGGGGTGCGAGCCAAAATCGCAAGTCGACCGACACTGTACATTATGGCATGTTCATGCATGTGATTTCATGCATGAGATTTCATGCATGAGACTTCATGCATGAGAGTTTCGTCATCCAGCATAGCAAGCTGCGTTTGTTTCAGAGGGAGGGGAGGGGTCCGAGTGCGAAACAAACGATGTTCGTTTCAGGGACAACAGAAAACTTTTGCGACGGCCCCAACCTAGTGTACATGCATACACAGTACACGGTGCTAACCTTATACGTACCGGTAGTACCGTAAAGTACCGTTGATCCGCCCCCACGCCATGTCGCTTCCCAGCTGGGTTTTCGGCAGGGGGCGGGAATTAGATCAAGGCTGTCAAGTGCAGTACGATGTACAACAACGTAGAGGATTAGACTCAATGTGCTGGATTGTGCACATTTTGATCCTGGATTGGCAAGTATTGTGTACAGCAGTGCATGCGTCGGTTCAACATCATATTTCGTTGTATACGCCGAAGTCGCTTCACAAGGAGAAAATCGACAGGGGGCGGGAATTAGAGAGGGGGCGGATCAACGGTACTTTACGGTAGTACGGCCTGGTGTTAAAAATAATAATTAGTTTGATCTCATTTATCCGAAATAGCGCCCGGGCCCAAATTGACGCCCATGTTCTTGACCTTAACTAAAATTTCCGCCCAGGGCCTTATTACAGGCTTTTATGGTATACGCTTGGGCCCTGTTTACATTGCCATGCACAATTCCTAGAACTGGGTCCTACATTCTCATTTCAGTATCGTTCACTTTGCCTGATGAGCTGCCACTTCGGCAGAGAAACAGCTGTATTTACTTCTCGTTGGCTGAATGCAGTGAAATAAACGAGAAATTTTGTTCTAATAAAGCAATAAAAGAACTAACTCTGCCGTCACCATCATGCATCAACCAAGTCAAATGTTTTCCATACTGTAAAACCGGAAAGTCTAACGACCAAAAAGCTTAACGTTTTTGTAATTTTGGCATGATAACGTGCAGAAAGTTTACGATGGCTACCTGGCCACCTATCTGTATGTGCATCTATACACAGACATCTAGGGATAACGTTTTTTTCAAATAACGAAAAATAATTGGTCGTTAAAACGTTAGACTTTGTGACTCGTTAGACTTTCCGGTTTTACAGCTTGGATTTTCATGTCATTATCATCAGCAGATTTTTTGCACATGGTGTATGGATATGAGGGCAGGCTGCCGGTGAAAGTTCCTGCTGGTGCAGCAAGCTGAACATTGTTTTTCTTCTTACCAAGTGGAAGGGTGCTATATTTTTAGTCACTCAGTTTGTCATCAAACTGTTGAAAAAAGGTCTTCAAAGAGAGGTGCAGTCCGCAGAGGTGCCAACGGTAACGGCCGTGGCAAAGGTGACAAAAGAGGACGTTCTGCTGCAATTAAGTCACAGTTCGACTTCCCAAGTTCGGACTTGGTGCCGACATCCAGCTCAAGCTCGGAATATGAAACTGCTTTGGAGCACCAAGTCCAAGCTTCATGTGCGAATGCCACTCCCAGCGCTGAGGGTCTACACCAGGCCGTCTTTGCCGTTGTGCAGTCATGCTGTCATGCTGTCAGGCTGCACGACCCACAAGCAGGATGTTGTGGTGTGCTGATCGGCAAACAAATCTAAGCAGAGAAGTAGCAATTCTTTTGTTTTCAATTCTTTGTTTGTTAAGTCTACATACTCTGAATATTACTTGCAAATACTAAAACTCTCTGCCCAACTTGTGTTGATTGAGGTCGCGGTGCTGTTGTGGAACCTGCTTTAACCCTAACCCTACCATTAGTACCGTGCTGTCGTCTTTCAATACTGATCCTGATAAACCGGGACACCACTGGGACTGTAAGTGTTAGCTGCATGCTTGTATACCCTCTAAAGACTCCGCTGGCTAGGTTGCCTTGTCCTTAGAACAATATGAGTAATAGTAATAACAGACCTGAGAACATCACTATTAACTTCAGTAGTGATGATGAAGGGGGAACTGAACAAATTACCGTACCCGTCACTGAAGCACGTATTATGATTGATGCACGCACTGACTCAGATGCACACACTGCTACAAATGCACGCACTGATGAAGATGCACACCCGGCAACAGTAGGCGATGCACATACTGATACAGGAACGCATACGGTAGCAGCAGATAGTTCAGACATTGAAGCCGCACGTCTGGCACGTTAAGCACAATCTGAATCCACTGTAACACACGAACATGATGAGCTGGAAGATACTCGAGTTGACCTGGCTACATATGGGGTAAATACGATGAGTTATTCACACCCATTGTAGATCAATATGTCAAGCACAGCAGGTCATACACTAAAGCAGTCAATTCGTTGTTTGATGCAGAGGTTAGACTAGCACAAATCAGACCTCCACTCTCACTTGCTCATAAACCAAAAACCACCGGGGACACTAAGCTCGATGAAAGCATAGCGCAGATCACAGCCAAATGTAATCAGCAAATATGTACGGTATGTTGTTCACACCGAGCTGGTCGACTCTCCTCGTATAGATGTCAACATACCAGCTGGACGTATCACGAGTCATGCCGAATTCCTAGCTGACAAGCCAACACAGAATAGTACTGCCGATAAGTCAGCTGAGACACCTGCTCCAGCTCAGCAACATCGACCACAGCAACCGCAGCAGGGTTCGACGCCACAGCCGGTACGACGTTCGGCTAGAAATGCCTCGGCTAATCGCTAGGGACCTGGGGATCACCGTCATGACCGGTCTCCCGGCGGTGATAGCCCCCGATGACGACGGTGACGGCGCGGAGGCAACGCCACCAACCACAGGCGCCGTCGCCGCCAAAGTATCCGAAAACTAAGCTCCGACCTGAAAACATCTCTACGCGCAAACTGCAAGACGCAGAACACCATCACTTGCCTTGATGTAAGTGTGCCCGATGAACTGATTGACCTATTAGGCCTAGGTCTTAAGTTTGTACCCAGACTGAATTCTCTGCCAAGAATAGACAATGCTGATGTATCTAAGTTTCTCCGCAACATAGCAATAACAGCACACTTTCACGGCAGATCTAGCACTCCTGATAGATTCCGCTCTCTATATAGACCGTCCCACTGGCATCCACCAGTGGCATCAATCTCACCAGATGTAAGAGCGTTCATGAGAGATGTAGAGCTATCCATTAAGAACTTCAAGCCCAAGAAGGTAGCCAGCAACCCGGGTCCCATTGAGACCACTTTGCTACAATTTCTAGCTTCTGCAAAACATTTAGTCATCTGTCCAGCAGATAAAGGTAGCACAGCACTGATCATGAGTCGAATCAAGTACGTCTCTCTTTGCCATCAAGTACGTCTCTCTTTGCCATCAAGTACGTCTCTCTTTGCCATCAAGTACGTCTCTCTTTGCCATCAAGTACGTCTCTCTTTGCCATCAAGTACGTCTCTCTTTGCCATCAAGTACGTCTCTCTTTGCCATCAAGTACGTCTCTCTTTGCCATCAAGTACGTCTCTCTTTGCCATCAAGTACGTCTCTCTTTGCCATCAAGTACGTCTCTCTTTGCCATCAAGTACGTCTCTCTTTGCCATCAAGTACGTCTCTCTTTGCCATCAAGTACGTCTCTCTTTGCCATCAAGTACGTCTCTCTTTGCCATCAAGTACGTCTCTCTTTGCCATCAAGTACGTCTCTCTTTGCCATCAAGTACGTCTCTCTTTGCCATCAAGTACGTCTCTCTTTGCCATCAAAATCTGCTTGAAAGTTATATTTATCATCTGGTACACATCTCTAATCTAGACATTTTCTTGGCACTTTCAACCACCCATCCCTCATCGTCTACAGCACAGCCATCCCTTTTCCGCACGCAAGTGAATACAATTCCTTGTGCACAAGTTACACAGCTCTCATCTTTCTCAAACTTTCCCATCGTTCCTCCTACACTTTTTTTTCTGCTGGTGACTTTTCTGAATGATGCTTTGCTCCCTGATATGCTGCATCCCTTTATCTATTTGCTCCGGAACATTCCCCCCCCCCCCCCCCCCCCCGCCTATACTGGTAACAGCTACGCCTTTGATTGTCTCAAGTCATACTTGCTCTCACCAGCTAACCTTCCATGTCAAATAGACAAACAGAGAGGCCAGAAGAATAGGATGAGCTAGCTAATGTCACACCAACTCTCACCGACTCTAAAACCAGTATTTACCTTTTCAATTTCTTCATAACACTTGTCCTTCTCCTCCTCCCTGTTGACAAGGGCTTGTGATGCAGTTGTGAAGCGTGCTTTCCAGGCCTATGAGCACAGAATGTGCATGCACAAACCACTTCATTCAAAGAAGCTCACAGACAAGATCTTTCTGTCCATACAAGGTTTATTCAAAATGACATGAAGAAAGCAAAATCAAACAAGACGGTATACTCACGCAACACTACACCATAATTATCTCCAACACTACACCATAATTATCCCCAACACATGGTACAATTGCCAGAGTCATAACATTACTTGACTCAGCTATTGCCAATTATTTTGAGTGACTAGAAAAAGAAAGAAAAACCCTGATGTAAAACCCTGATGTTTTAGCAGGGGTGTGCAGCAGGGATACTAGAATGCAGCAGGAATATACAGTAGGGATACTACTACTAGTGTGCAGCAAGGGTATGCAGCAGGGATACTAGTGTGCAGCAAGGGTATGCAGCAGGGATACTAGTGTGCAGCAAGGGTATGCAGCAGGGATACTAGTGTGCAGCAAGGGTATGCAGCAGGGATATCATACCGCGTAGACGTCATTGGGAATGTCACACTCTGCAATACAGAGTGTTCTGAGACCTGCACACGAGATGCACAAACACAAACACAGAAATACAGAGTTTCAAAGAGCATGGGAGTAAAGCTAAGAAAGAGAAGTGCATGGACATGATGGAGACATGAAGACGGGGGGGGGGGGGGGGGGGAGATAGAGAGAAAGCAATGACACTCGCTCTACCACGTCCTCAAACCTAAATACCAGGTCATATACCATGTCAAATCAAACGACAGAGATAGAGACAAAGACAAAGACAGAGTTAGAGACAAAAACAGAGACAGAGATAGAGACAAAAACAGAGACAGAGATAGAGACAAAAACAGAGACAGAGAGACAAAAACAGAGACAGAGATAGAGAAAGAAACAGAGACAGAAACAGAGTTAGAGACAGAGATAGAGACAGAAAAAGAGATATAAACAGAGACAGGGACCGAGACATAGACAGAAAGCGAGACATAGACAGAAAGCGAGACATGGACAAGATTACTCGACACTGGTAGCACTTACCTTCGCCAGCAAACTTCTCGAGATGCTCCAAAGTCACCTTGTCGAACTTTTGATTCTGAGACAGACGTTCAAAAATGACAGAATCCTACAGCATATGAACCAGAAAAAACACACACAGAAGCATGTTGAATAACACACACAGAAGCATGTTCTAAAAAAGGTAAAATAACACACAGTTATTCCCGTAGCTATGCAGAGATGTTGGGTAATAGTGTCTGGCACAGCCAGGGCCCACAGTGTTATATTTTGTATGTAGGTATGCGTGTGGAATGTCTAGCCATCACATATGACTGATCACATGACTGATCACATGACTGATTACATGACTGATTACATGACTGATCACATATGTGATCATGTGACTATGACCTAGGGTAAAGAACAAGCATAGCAAGGGTTTGGAGCTGGTTCTCTTGCTGCGGCGACTCAGAGTTTCACCCCACAAACAATCTTTGGACAGCACATGCTCTTCAATGATGTGCTGTCCAAGCACGTACTCTCCGATGTGTTGAAAGAACAAGACGCAGGGAATTACGTGTAGTTTGGTGATGTGTTGTCTGATGATAGCTTATAGGGGAAACTCCGGAGTCCCAGCACTAAAGTTGTAGCTTCCCTTCTCTGGGCATGTAGCTACATACAGTACAGAGGTACACTGCTAGTGTAGCTACAGTAGCTACTGTGTACCTCTGTACCTACAGCATACAGGTACTAGTATATAGCAACGGGTCCTCTACCCTCTACCCTCTAGTGGAAGTGGAGAAAAGAAAATCTGAGTAATTATATCCAATGTCTCCAGGCAACACTAGCTGAACCTGTACAAACGCAATGGACCAAACAAGGAGGAAATCTTCGGCTGGACCTCTACAAAGCAATGGACCAAACAAGGAGGAGATCTCGGCAGAAATAGTGTGATGGACATACCGCTCCTTTGCACATGAGCTTGATCTTGTCTGTGCCCTTCTTGCGCACAATGACAGACATGCGCTTGCGATCACTACACGTGTGAGAACAACACCAACATTGACCAACACATAACAAGTCACATATCCAACAAGACAAGTTGGCAAATTGGCAAATTGGCAATCAATTCTCACAGCCAACACAGCCAACACAGTCATAGCGTGTATAGCAGACTCTGACCTCCACCTGAAGCGCACTAACAAGTTACATACTGTAGTAATATTGTCAATGCCAGTGTGTACAAGTGTGTGTGACAGAGATGGATAGATGGACAGACAGACAGACCGACAGACAGACAGACAGACAGACCGACAGACAGACAGACAGATAAACGGTCACATGCACTCGCACGCACAGATACACAGCACACATCCTACCTGTTGAATTCCAGAACATCAAGAACCTCGTACACCACTTCATGGCCGACCTAGAAATTCACATACACACACACACACACACACACACACACACACACACACACACACACATCCAAAATCATCCACACACACATGCATCCATACATCCACATACAGCCAAAAACATCCACACACATGAGAAGAATTCTGGATTGAAGAGAAACTTGACTTATTATTATTATTTATTATTATTATTTTGCTTGTTCGCGTTGGCATCAACCTGCATAAAGCAGGTATATAGCCTTCGCTTAAGCTGCAATAAAAAAGAAAGCTCATCCTAAGCGAGAGGGCTAGAGGAAAATATAACGATAACGAGATACAGAATACAAAGAAATCCAATGAGTTCAACATACAATTCAAAACAAGAAAGAAAGGAAAGAAAAACAGAGCCGAATCTACCGATTGATCCATCAATCGACAAAAGGGGACTAATCCGTTAATGTTGCAAAGTAGAAGCTGATTGTAGTTCTGAAGAGGGAAACATCCCCGACACAAGTTGTTTCACAGAACACATATTTTTCGGTTTTACAAATCTTTTTAAAGGACTGACCGGTTTCGCTGTCTAAGGCAGCTCATCAGAGTGAAGAGAAATGTAAAAACACAACAGAATTTATGCAGGCGAGAGTGGCACTAAATTATACATGGATACAAGTAGGCCGCCAAAATGCTAGGGGCCCCAAGAGCATTGGGAGTTCCTAATTTGGAAGTGCTGCAATTCTGTTATGACATATGTGTAATAATGTGGGCTTGAATTCCAATATGGATGAATGCTTATATGGAACATGCTTTGTAATTATGAACAAGTAGTATGTTGTACATGAAAAAGCATGCAAGCCCAGTTTGTACATTATTTCTGTCTGGTAATGTGTACAGACTTATTTTTGGCAGTGTCAATATATTGACACTGCTTGTCAGTCTTTATACTAACATGTGTTGGCACGATACCATTGCTACTATCGATCAGCTCCTTAGTGAAATTGACCACCCTCTCAGACAGTTACTAGTAGATCTCATTACCTTTGTTCTCGAGAATAACTATTTTAACTTTGAGGACTCCATTTACCACCAAGTTCATGGAATGGCCATGGGTACACCAATGGCCGTAAACGTAGCAAACGCTTTTCTCTTCATTCATGAAAGAAAAACACTAAGCCTTTTCAAAGAATCTATTTACTTGTTTACTAGATTCATTGATGATGTTTTCCTAGTTATCGACGAAAACCTTTGCTTAGAAAATGTCAAACTTAGTCTATATAGTGATCTAGTTGATATCAACCTTACTTGGACTGTTCCCAGTCATGAGTGCATATTTCTAGACTTAGATCCATCACAGACAATGTTTGATTCTCATGTATCGCACACATCAAAAACCTAGGAATGCGTATTTGTATATACCATTCAAGTCGGACCACCCTAGATCAAATCTACGTTCATTTATTCTGGCTGAACTTCACCGCTACAATAGAACCAATTCTCTGCTGATTGATATTGTGTCTATTCGTAAGCGTTTTTGGTCTAGACTACGACTACGTGGTTATCCTCCTGACTTCCTGGCCGCCGTCTTTAGTAACGTCGACGCCAAGCCATCTTTGCCACCAGCAAAGAAGAAGAAGGAGAAGAACATTGGTAATAAGGTTACATTTGTTACATCTTACCACCCACACTTTGTTCGCAATAGTCTTAGAACTATTCTAGAAGAATCATTCCAGAACACTGATGCTATGGTCTTCTTTCGCAAAACAAAACAATTGTTCTAACGATACACTCTTAGGGGCCGTCCGGGGTTACCGATTGTTTTTACAAAACGAAAAGTTTTAGTATTTTTCAGCCCCCACCCACCCACCCACCTTTTCTGCAGGTAAAACGAATTCCAATAAAATATTGATGTCAATTTTCGACATCCAGAAGTAACTGGGCATTCTCCATCAGCATTCAATAATTATTTTCAAAACGAAACTCCATCAAACCCACCCACCCACAAACGAAAACATTTCGTTTTGAAAATATTATTGGTAACCTTGGACGGCCCCTTAGGTACCACCCTTTTTTGTACATACTATTCTATTTTCAGGCATGTGACACTTCACTTGCCTTTTTGGCAGTGTCAATATATTGACACTGCCAAAAATAAGTCTGTACACATTACCAGACAGAAATAATGTACAAACTGGGCTTGCATGCTTTTTCATGTACAACATACTACTTGTTCATAATTACAAAGCATGTTCCATATAAGCATTCATCCATATTGGAATTCAAGCCCACATTATTACACATATGTCATAACAGAATTGCAGCACTTCCAAATTAGGAACTCCCAATGCTCTTGGGGCCCCTAGCATTTTGGCGGCCTACTTGTATCCATGTATAATTTAGTGCCACTCTCGCCTGCATAAATTCTGTTGTGTTTTTACATTTCTCTTCACTCTGATGAGCTGCCTTAGACAGCGAAACCGGTCAGTCCTTTAAAAAGATTTGTAAAACCGAAAAATATGTGTTCTGTGAAACAACTTGTGTCGGGGATGTTTCCCTCTTCAGCTCCAGGCCAGGGCCAGCATATTGCCGATTCTGGATAGGTCTCCGCAGCATTTGATGTGGTAATTATCATAATGGTTGATAAAACTGTTAGAGTATCTAGTATCTAGAGTATCTAGTGTGTTAGAGTATCTAGTGTAATTGTATCCGTTATTATTGTTAAGAGTATCTAGTGTAATTGTATAACTTCAGCCACTACACACAGCACACATTAGAAACTTGACTACGTTCCGAAAATTCCCCAGGACTCGGAGCTTACAACAGCAAAGAAAATGGTGAATGCATGTGATTGAAACGTACTATAGTAATAGAATACAGGTACGTACTGCAAATATGACAACACTGTCCGGCGTTCTGACATTGAAGGAGAAGCCGAACTGCTTGGCAGCGCTGACAAGTGCACCTTCATCTGTTCGTTCACCGGCAACACAACAACGCAGCAGGATAAAAATAACCACCTCAAACAAGACACCAATACTGTAGGTATGCATCCAAAGCAGAAAACAACCATAGTGATACAGTAGTACAGTAGTACAGCAGTACAGTAGTACAGTAGTCGCAGCAGAAAACAACCATAGTGATACAGTAGTACAGTAGTACAGTAGTACAGTAGTACAGTAGTACAGTAGTACAGTAGTCGCAGCAGAAAACAACCATAGTCTGTCCCTCCAGAAACTTGCGGAGACATTTCGGAAATATCGCGGAAAAAGTTGCGAGGTAAAATGCCACAAATTGCGGGGAATATTGCGGATTTTGTCAAATATTGCGGGATTATTGTGGTAAAATTGCGGAAATTGCGGCCGATTTTGGTACTTGTACTGTAGTGGTGTACGATGTACGAGTTGTACAGCATAAATCATGCATGACAAAACAGAACGTGTGCTGCGCTGACTGTGTTCAACTGCCTGACAGGAGCTTGCAAGACAGCTTTCCTCCATCCTCGGACAACACTCGACGCGAGCCTTATTTTGTGACTTGTCAGCCGCTGATTTGCCCAGAAATTTCTCCATTCTGGTGTCGATCTCACAAGTAAACTATTGACGAGCTTGAAGAACTAAACAACATCGAAGAAAGACCCGAATATCGCGGTTGCTTTTCGAAATATCGCGGTGCTTTTCAAGTATCAAGGACAGTTTTCTACAATAACGCGGATGATTTTTCAAATATCGCGGATATCACGGACTTTTGTTCAAATCGCGGAAAACAACGCGGCCGCGGAATCGCAAGTTCCTGGAGGGACAGCATAGTGAATCTAGTGATACCAAGAGTACATAACCCCCCAGAGTGTGCAACGCCGATCCAGCTCTGTGTAGGGTCTTGGTCGAGCGGAATCGGATCTTCTGATGTCATGCGTACACTTCACACCAGCGCAAGGCCGGTCTCGAGGCAGGGCACCATTGTTTTTGATCCAAGAGTACCCGCGACTCCCCGGGTTCCCCTCAGATGTGTACGGTACTATGACGCAAAGATCCGATTCCGCTCGACCAAGACCCTATGCAGAGCTGGATCAGGCGTTGCACACTCTGGGGGGTTATGTACTCTTGGTGATACAGTAGTACAGTAGTCGCAGCAGAAAACAACCATAGTGATGCAGTAGTACAGTAGTACAGTAGTCGGCTTGGGAACTTGCGCTGGGACTGCACCATTTAAACCACAGAGCAAAGTTAAAGAATTGCCAAACAATGTTAAGCCTGGCCTGGATCACACATCACGCAGCTTCAAAAGACAGACAGAAAGTAGAGGAGAGAGTACATGAGTACTGAGTAACTAGTTCAAGTAGTAGTACATGTACATACCAGGTGATGATGCTTGGAAAATGATACGTTCCGGATTCTTCGGGTCTCTCTCGGGAATGACAGTATGGCAAACTGACAGGATTGTGAGGAATTCTCGAATGAACGGTGCTCCGGGCTGTCATCATTCACCAGGTTCATAGTTCATAGAGAATACAGTAACAGACAGACAGACAGACAGACAGACAGACACACACACACACACATACACACACGAACATGGACACACACACACAGATATGCACACACAGTAAACATACACAATACAACACATGGTAAACACATTGGGACACAAACAAACACTGAGAGAATGCCTGAGGTAGACAGTCTAGCAAAACAACAGAAGTAGTTACCGGTATGACTGCTGGAGGTTATAACTACTAAGAAGTAGGTATGACTGCTGGAGGTTATAACTACTATTAGGCACTTCAGTCACGTGACATGACCTGTCAAAAAGTGCTAACGCTGAATCGCGTACATGCGCGGCACCAAGGAAAGGCGCATGCATAGATCGATCTGTAGCTGCACGGAAGCTGCGCAGGGCCTTCTCGTGTGGCGCAGCATGTAGCTGAGGCCCTCAGCTTTCGTTTGAGCCCACATACGTCATGATGCGGCAATTTTTTGAACTCACGTACAGTTCGAGTAAAATCGGCAAGGATTTTTCGGGCATTTCACTTGGTTGCACGCATTTGCCATGTAGCTCATCGTCTTCAGCGTCGTATTTCCTTTCGGAATCAGTTGTCCTCGTTCGTCCAACACTTTGCGCATTGCTGCGCAAGGAGAAATAATGCGAGGTGTTATTGGAAGCGAACCGCGACAGGCGTCCTCCCGGCAATAGTCCTTGTTCGTCGGAGCCCATGCGCATGGCTGCGCAAGAAGAAATATGCCAGGTGTTATTGGAGTCGCATCGGAGCAGTCGTCCTCTCCTGCAGGCGATGAGTAGGACAGTATATACTTCGGCGACTGGACCAAGAGAGCTGACATCAAAACGGCCTGCTCGGAACAAATCGTCAGCTGATCAGCAGGTGGCTTCCAGCGACCAAGAAAGCATTGACGGTGATATTATACCAAGAATCCAGCACACACTCTATGCACAAAATCTCACATGCTGGAGTTGCTGAAGTTTCAGTAGTCCCAAAAATTTACAGACGATGTTCTATTGTAATAGTTTGTCATTTCTTTCCGTCAAATACCCGGTAAATTCTAGTTTGCTCAGTCTTCGGCTCATTGTTCTTCCGTAGTCGTCACCACGTCAGTACTGTACATTGTAGCAACAATGTGTTCTGGCACTGAATTATTGTAGTTACTTTATCTTACCTCAAAGTCTCATCTTATGCTTTTCCGAAGGCTTCTCTGCACTGTTTTCATGCTGTTGCGATGGAGTTGCTATGCTGTTGCTATGGAGTTGCCATGGTGACCACATCCGATATCTTCGTCGGAGCTGCCGGACGGATGAAAAATCCGAAGTATTTCCAAACCATGCTGTTTCTGCATTCATCTGATTATTTTGACCTGCTTCCAGCGAGCCTGGGTATTTTGCCACTATAGACACTGAAGCAAGTTCTGCCAATTTCTGATATGCTGCTGGTGCCGTCGATATACTGAAAATGCCGTTATTCAATTCTCCGACTTTGGGTGGCTATATCTCTGTGCCAAGTTATTCTTTTTGCTTCAAATTTTCTGTGAGTCTTCTTAAACCTATCTGAATCGGATACAAAAAGAAATACGCGTATTTCTCGTTTTGAAAAAATCGCCTGAAGTGCCTACTACTATCATACACGGTGAATGAGCAGCAGGATAAGAATTCCCAAAAAACACATACCTAAAATCAACTATAGACTAGTATGGTAAATAAATAATCTCAGGATCTGAGAGCACCCCCCCCCCCCCCCACCCACACACACGCACCCCCCCCCCCCCCCCACCCACGCACGCCCCCCCCCACACACACACCCAACCACCCACGCATGCACGGCACGCACGCAACCCCCTCCCCCCCCCCCCCCCACCCCCCCCCCCCCCACACACACACACCTCCGCACCCCCGCATGCACCCCCCCCCTCCCACCCACCCACGCATGCACGCACCCCCCCCCCCCCCCCCCCTACACACGCACGCACCCACGCACGCACGCCCCCCCCCCCCCCCCCCACACACACACGTACACACGCACCCACACATGCACGCACCCCCCCCCCCCCACACACACACACACCCATGCACCCACGCATGCACGCACCCCCCCCCCCCCCCCCCCCCCCCCACACACACACAGACCCAGACCCAGACCCAGACCCAGACCCAGACCCAGACCCAGACACATGTATGTGTACCAACTCACGTGATTAGACCTGAGGTTTTCCAGCAGAGTTGGATCACCGAACCGTCACCAGCATCGGCAGTGGGGGCAGCAGCAACGCCACATTCAGGAGACGAGCCATAGATCTCTCCAGCTATGCTGCAGCGCTTGAACTCCATGATATTACAGGTCAATGTGCCAGTCTTGTCAGAAAAGATGTACTCAACTTGTCCCAGCTC
>NC_088647.1:260563-286033 GCF_964019385.1 Sycon ciliatum | reverse complement strand
GCCCTCGATTTGCGAGGCTCTTGACGCCCTGGAAGTGGCACGAATGCGGCTGAACGTACAAACGTACAGATACGATGATGTAATCAGAACTGGCACAGGGCGTCAGTTTTGCACTTTGGGTTGGATTTCACCGAGCGCAACCGTATATCTGTTACCTTCCGTACAAACCATTTGGCTTTGTTCTGAAGAATGTACATTGAGTGGTGTTCTGTAGGAGTTCTGATTTGGTTTTTTCTGACTGTGGACCCTGTGTGTGTGTGTGTGTGCGTGCGTGCGTGCGTGCGTGCATGTGGAGTGTGTGTGTGTGTGTGTGTGTATGTGTATGTGTGTGTGTGTGCGTGTGTGTGTGCGTGTGTGTGTGCACATGTGTGCGTGGCGGCATGCTGTGTTTTTCTTCTGTATGTACGCAGGCAATATTGTCACCAAGACAGAGGGAGGCTACAGGGTAAACATACGCACGTGCACACACCCACACACACACACACACACACACACACACACACACACACACACACACACACACACACACACACACACACACACACACACACACTGCTTCAGACTTGAACCTGTGAGATGAAAGGAAGCGGGGATGTGAGAGTTGGAGACGGAGACAGTTTTTAAAATACTTTGTTGATTAGTTACAGTACAGTAAACACCTGTCGTCATGGCTGTCATGGCGACCACTCGACCATGGCCACCACTTTTCCTTGTCACGGACGCATTCACATTCAAAACAGCTCGGATAAGGCGACCACTCCACCATGGCCACCACTTTTCCTTGTCACGGACGCATTCACATTCAAAACAGCTCGGATAAGGCGACCACTCCACCATGGCCACCACTTTTCCTTGTCACGGACGCATTCACATTCAAAACAGCTCGGATAAGGCGACCACTCCACCATGGCCACCACTTTTCCTTGTCACGGACGCATTCACATTCAAAACAGCTCGGATAAGGCGACCACTCGACCATGGCCACCACTTTTCCTTGTCACGGACGCATTCACATTCAAAACAGCTCGGATAAGGCGACCACTCCACCATGGCCACCACTTTTCCTTGTCACGGACGCATTCACATTCAAAACAGCTCGGATAAGGCGACCACTCCACCATGGCCACCACTTTTCCTTGTCACGGACGCATTCACATTCAAAACAGCTCGGATAAGGCGACCACTCCACCATGGCCACCACTTTTCCTTGTCACGGACGCATTCACATTCAAAACAGCTCGGATAAGGCGACCACTCCACCATGGCCACCACTTTTCCTTGTCACGGACGCATTCACATTCAAAACAGCTCGGATAAGGCGACCACTCCACCATGGCCACCACTTTTCCTTGTCACGGACGCATTCACCTTCAAAACAGCTCGGATAAGGCGACCACTCGACCATGGCGACCACTTTTCCTTGTCACGGACGCATTCACATTCAAAACAGCTCGGATAAGGCGACCACTCCACCATGGCCACCACTTTTCCTTGTCACGGACGCATTCACATTCAAAACAGCTCGGATAAGGCGACCACTCCACCATGGCCACCACTTTTCCTTGTCACGGACGCATTCACATTCAAAACAGCTCGGATAAGGCGACCACTCCACCATGGCCACCACTTTTCCTTGTCACGGACGCATTCACATTCAAAACAGCTCGGATAAGGCGACCACTCCACCATGGCCACCACATTTCCTTGTCACGGACGCATTCACATTCAAAACAGCTCGGATAAGGCGACCACTCCACCATGGCCACCACTTTTCCTTG
Organism: Sycon ciliatum; assembly: GCF_964019385.1. Classification (NCBI taxonomy): domain Eukaryota; kingdom Metazoa; phylum Porifera; class Calcarea; order Leucosolenida; family Sycettidae; genus Sycon; species Sycon ciliatum. The sequence continues at coordinate 284,255 of NC_088647.1, read as the reverse complement.
TCACGGACGCATTCACATTCAAAACAGCTCGGATAAGGCGACCACTCCACCATGGCGACCACTTTTCCTTGTCACGGACGCATTCACATTCAAAACAGCTCGGATAAGGCGACCACTCCACCATGGCCACCACTTTTCCTTGTCACGGACGCATTCACATTCAAAACAGCTCGGATAAGGCGACCACTCGACCATGGCCACCACTTTTCCTTGTCACGGACGCATTCACATTCAAAACAGCTCGGATAAGGCGACCACTCGACCATGGCGACCACCTTTCCTTGTCACGGACGCATTCACATTCAAAACAGCTCGGATAAGGCGACCACTCGACCATGGCGACCACTTTTCCTTGTCATGGACGCATTCACATTCAAAACAGCTCGGATAAGGCGACCACTCGACCATGGCGACCACTTTTCCTTGTCACGGACGCATTCACATTCAAAACAGCTCGGATAAGGCGACCACTCGACCATGGCGACCACTTTTCCTGGTGACGGACGCATTCACATTCAAAACAGCTCGGATAAGGCGACCACTCGACCATGGCGACCACTTTTCCTGGTCACGGACGCATTCACATTCAAAACAGCTCGGATAAGGCGACCTCTCGCCCAACGCGACCGCCCAACGCGACCACCCACCTGCGACCGCGTTTCACAGAGCTAGTACATGTACATGTACCGTAAAGTACCGCCAGAGCGCCCCGTCTCGCGAGAGCGCCCCACCTTGATTTTACAGCCAGAGAAAGGAAAATCGTATGGCAGAGTGCAACGAAGTGTGTACGATGTGAGAATCTTAGGTCACACTTGGCCGGTTTTTGTGTGGAGCTTGTGTCAGCTTGAAGGTGCGGATTGACTGCAAAACGTGCAATATGTGTACAAGGTTCATGTCGTATGACCTACAGACAGCAGACCACCTCCACAATACGACCACGAAAGGATGAGATGGTGGGGCGCTCTGGCGGTACTTTACGGTAAATGTACGCATTGCATGGTGCACCATGGATGGTAGAGCGACACATCAGTGCAGGAAGAGTAGATGTACTGTATAAGCAGAAATATTCGTCTGGAATTTAATTTCGTCTTTTTCGTCCAAGGAGCTTTTGGACTAAATTAAATGTAGGACGAATATCGATTTGTCCAGCTTTTCTCTACACTCTTATGATCCATGGACGAAATTTTCAACCGGACGAACTCCTTTTCTTTGGAGTTGGACGAAATTATTGACCGGCGAATTTTTCTGCCTCTACAGTACATGGTGCATGCACGACACTTGATAGGTCTGAGGACTCCAGGTACATGAGTCGTCGGAGAGTAGCATAGGTGTGTGCACTGTGATACACTGATCAAAATGATGTGTCACATGTGGATATGGTCACGTGACCCACTGAACCTGGATAAGAAGACCACCTGGCCACGGCGACCACTTTTTCTCGTCCTTTGAGTGGTCGTCGCCTTAGACAGGTTTCACTGTACATGGTTGAAGTAGTTTGGTTTTTGATTAGTTCTGAATTTCTGATAGTTGATTGTACTGCTCAAAATGATTAGTTTCAACAAGAGTAGATAAACAAGAGTGTACAACTCCGGATCTCTCCTGCACAATCTGCAGATACCACCCACGGCGGAATTTTTTCTTGACGTCACCTTTTTTTCAGAAAAACGCGCATCTTGGCGCAGAGCAGTGTGAGAGCACGTGCTGGGCACCGACCTTGTAATGTAAAGCCCGGCCAAGTTCACGAGGCAAAACTTTCCAAAAGACTCGCAGCGCGTGGATCGTAGCAAAGATTACGTCAACAAAAAATTCCGCCGTGGGCCAACCCATCCGGGAGTTGCACACTCTTGTTTATCTACTCTTGGTTTCAAGAATGTTGTAATGGCCCTGAGAAAGTTGTGTCTGTGTGCATGTACTGTGCATGTATGTGTGGATGGGTGTGCAGGCGCGTACGCAGGGGGGGTTTCCCGTTGCCCGGAAACCCCCCAAATGTTCCAAACGAGCAACGGTTTTGGGCATATTTTGGGAGGGCTCACGATCGATCTGGCAAGAATGCAAAACTTCAACAGATCGTAACTCAGTCAAATCTCGCTCAAATCCAACGATCCAAATATCCAGATCGAATAGAAAACTCTCAGCTATCGGTTGAACCTATTTACGACGCGCTGCGAGCAATGTCTCTTGAGATAAATCGTTCGTAAGTTGAGCCGCGATCTTGCAATTTCAAAAAGCGCGTGGTGCGACTCTCGAGTATCGAGAATTTGAGACTTTTCGTCACGCTGACTTGCTCAAATTTGCAGGGGCTTCACGTGTGATATTTTCAAGAGTACACAGCAAAAGAATCGAAACTCTGCGATCAAGAAAAACGAAATCGCTTGAGCAGGACGCGTTTAGGCCTTCGGCCCAGTGCAGTTTGGGGCATTTTTTCGCACCGTCGCTGCACTCTACCGCTATCGCACATAGCACTGGATATGTAGATGGCTGTACTGAGTCCTGGCTATCATGGTCGAACTCATTCTCTCCCTGGTAGGTCTACCTTTCCACTTCCAGGAAGCCTAAGATAATGAATAGAACTGAAGTAATAGTTTAATATGATCTAAAAAGAACACGAAAAAATTCATAATTTTGAAAATTTCGTAGGGCTCTTTAGAAAGGGTTAAACGAGTCAGTGTTTGCGATTTTCTTGGAAACCCCCCTAGAGGTGACCCTGCGTACGCGCCTGGGTGTGTGTGTGTATGTATGTCTGTGTATGTGTGTGTGCGTGTGTGTGTGTGTGCTGGTGGGTGGGTTGGTGTGGGTATGTCTGTGTGTGTGTGTGTGTGTGTGTGTGTGTGGGTGTGTGGGTGTGTGTGTGTGTGTGGGTGTGTGTGTGTGTGTGTGTGTATGTCTGTCTGTCTGTCTGTGTGTGCTGGTGGGTGGGTTGGTGTGGGTATGTACGGGTACCCGGGTGCGTACAGATGGGTGGGTGGGCATATGGGTGGATAGGTAGGTGGCCGTTGGGTGGTTGTGCGCAGGTGTGTACGGGTGTGTACGGGTGCGTATGGGTGTGTACGGGCGTGTATGGGTGTGTATGGGTGGGTGTGTATGGGTGGGTGCGGATGGGTGGCTGGGTGTGTATATGTGTCTGGACTGTGTTACCGCAAAAGCCCGCATTAACCTCCACCCAGTGTTGCGCCAACTGCCCGTGTACACGCCCAGATGCTGGGTGTCAACACTCTTGTCCCATTTCTAGCCCACCTCCGTGTTTACTCTCATGGGCGAAAGCACGGGCCCAGTGTACAGTGCAGTGCATGCACAGCTCCACATGTATGTACTGCACTGCAATGTAGTGTACAGTACACAGTACCGTACATGCACAGCTCCACGTGCATGTACTGTACTGTGTACAGAACACAGTACCGTACATGCACAGCTCCACGTGCATGTACGGTACTGTGTACAGTACACAGTACCGTACATGCACAGCTCCACGTGCATGTACTGTACTGTGTACAGAACACAGTACCGTACATGCACAGCTCCACGTGCATGTACTGCACTGTGTACAGTACACAGTGCAGTACATGCACAGCTCCACGTGCATGTACTGCACTGTGTACAGTACACAGTACCGTACATGCACAGCTCCACGTGCATGTACTGCACTGTGTACAGTACACAGTACCGTACATGCACAGCTCCACGTGCATGTACTGCACTGTGTACAGAACACAGTACCGTACATGCACAGCTCCACGTGCATGTACTGCACTGTGTACAGAACACAGTACCGTACATGCACAGCTCCACGTGCATGTACTGCACTGTGTACAGAACACAGTACCGTACATGCACAGCTCCACGTGCATGTACTGCACTGTGTACAGTACACAGTACCGTACATGCACAGCCCCACGTGCATGTACTGCACTGTGTACAGTACACAGTACAGTACATGCACAGCTCCACGTGCATGTACTGCACTGTGTACAGTACACAGTACCGTACATGCACAGCTCCACGTGCATGTACTGCACTGTGTACAGAACACAGTACCGTACATGCACAGCTCCACGTGCATGTACTGCACTGTGTACAGAACACAGTACCGTACATGCACAGCTCCACGTGCATGTACTGCACTGTGTACAGAACACAGTACCGTACATGCACAGCTCCACGTGCATGTACTGCACTGTGTACAGAACACAGTACCGTACATGCACAGCTCCACGTGCATGTACTGCACTGTGTACAGTACACAGTACAGTACATGCACAGCTCCACGTGCATGTACTGCACTGTGTACAGAACACAGTACCGTACATGCACAGCTCCACGTGCATGTACTGCACTGTGTACAGAACACAGTACCGTACATGCACAGCTCCACGTGCATGTACTGCACTGTGTACAGAACACAGTACCGTACATGCACAGCTCCACGTGCATGTACTGCACTGTGTACAGTACACAGTACAGTACATGCACAGCTCCACGTGCATGTACTGTACTGTGTACAGAACACAGTACAGTACATGCACAGCTCCACGTGCATGTACTGCACTGTGTACAGAACACAGTACCGTACATGCACAGCTCCACGTGCATGTACTGCACTGTGTACAGAACACAGTACCGTACATGCACAGCTCCACGTGCATGTACTGCACTGTGTACAGTACACAGTACAGTACATGCACAGCTCCACGTGCATGTACTGCACTGTGTACAGAACACAGTACCGTACATGCACAGCTCCACGTGCATGTACTGCACTGTGTACAGAACACAGTACCGTACATGCACAGCTCCACGTGCATGTACTGCACTGTGTACAGAACACAGTACCGTACATGCACAGCTCCACGTGCATGTACTGCACTGTGTACAGTACACAGTACAGTACATGCACAGCTCCACGTGCATGTACTGTACTGTGTACAGAACACAGTACAGTACATGCACAGCTCCACGTGCATGTACTGCACTGTGTACAGAACACAGTACCGTACATGCACAGCTCCACGTGCATGTACTGCACTGTGTACAGAACACAGTACCGTACATGCACAGCTCCACGTGCATGTACTGCACTGTGTACAGAACACAGTACCGTACATGCACAGCTCCACGTGCATGTACTGCACTGTGTACAGAACACAGTACCGTACATGCACAGCTCCACGTGCATGTACTGCACTGTGTACAGAACACAGTACCGTACATGCACAGCTCCACGTGCATGTACTGCACTGTGTACAGAACACAGTACCGTACATGCACAGCTCCACGTGCATGTACTGCACTGTGTACAGAACACAGTACCGTACATGCACAGCTCCACGTGCATGTACTGCACTGTGTACAGAACACAGTACAGTACATGCACAGCTCCACGTGCATGTACTGCACTGTGTACAGTACACAGTGCAGTACATGCACAGCTCCACGTGCATGTACTGCACTGTGTACAGTACACAGTACCGTACATGCACAGCTCCACGTGCATGTACTGCACTGTGTACAGTACACAGTACCGTACATGCACAGCTCCACGTGCATGTACTGTACTGTGTACAGAACACAGTACAGTACATGCACAGCTCCACGTGCATGTACTGCACTGTGTACAGAACACAGTACCGTACATGCACAGCTCCACGTGCATGTACTGTACTGTGTACAGAACACAGTACAGTACATGCACAGCTCCACGTGCATGTACGGTACTGTGTACAGAACACAGTACCGTACATGCACAGCTCCACGTGCATGTACTGTACTGTGTACAGAACACAGTACAGTACATGCACAGCTCCACGTGCATGTACGGTACTGTGTACAGTACACAGTGCAGTACATGCACAGCTCCACGTGCATGTACTGCACTGTGTACAGTACACAGTACCGTACATGCACAGCTCCACGTGCATGTACTGCACTGTGTACAGTACACAGTACCGTACATGCACAGCTCCACGTGCATGTACTGTACTGTGTACAGAACACAGTACAGTACATGCACAGCTCCACGTGCATGTACTGCACTGTGTACAGAACACAGTACCGTACATGCACAGCTCCACGTGCATGTACTGTACTGTGTACAGAACACAGTACAGTACATGCACAGCTCCACGTGCATGTACGGTACTGTGTACAGAACACAGTACCGTACATGCACAGCTCCACGTGCATGTACTGTACTGTGTACAGAACACAGTACAGTACATGCACAGCTCCACGTGCATGTACTGTACTGTGTACAGAACACAGTACAGTACATGCACAGCTCCACGTGCATGTACTGCACTGTGTACAGAACACAGTGCAGTACATGCACAGCTCCACGTGCATGTACGGTACTGTGGTATAACTTAGTGTACAGTATACTGTGCTAACCTTATACGTACATGCGGCAGGTCAAAATTCGCGGCACAATTTGCGGTCAATATTAGCACTATTCAAGACGAAATTACGGGGAATTTGCGACAGTTTTTTGGTAAATTTGCAAGTGCATTGGACAATCTACTGGGTTGCCTGCAAGTGCATTGGACAATCTACTGGGTTGCCTGCAAGTGCATTGGACAATCTACTGGGTTGCTTGCAAGTGCATTGGACAATCTACTGGGTTGCCTGCAAGTGCATTGGACAATCTACTGGGTTGCCTGCAAGTGCATTGGACAATCTACTGGGTTGCCTGCAAGTGGATTGGACAATCTACTGGGTTGCCTGCAAGTGCATTGGACAATCTACTGGGTTGCCTGCAAGTGCATTGGACAATCTACTGGGTTGCCTGCAAGTGCATTGGACAATCTACTGGGTTGCCTGCCAGAAAACTATCTACACAGTATTTGTCATAAAGAAGAGAGTTAAGAGAGTTGAGAGAGTTGAGAGAGTGAAAAGGAAATTTACATCATGAAATGCATGCATTTCAGTCCCCAAGGGATGTGCCAGCTACTCAGATGTACAGACTCGGGAGTTTGAAGATTTCGATCAAGTGATGCAATCACCATCTTTCGATGTTTTCATTCAAGAAAACTTCAAAAACCGTGGAAAGTTTGCAGAAATCGCGGATTTATAAGAAATTATCAACATCGCCGACAAATTTGCACCTGTGGAATCGCGATTCCCCCCCCCCCCCCCCCCGGGACAGAATATACAACTATCGTAAAATCCCGCCAGAGCGCCCCGTCTCTCCCATCCGCCCTCCCTGATATATGACTTCTTTTCAGGACTCAGGGAAGTGATTGATTGTATCCTCGTATGACTCTGTGATGCCGTACTGTGCTGCACTCAGTCTGCAGACGCGTGCCCCACCCCGTTTTGACGGGTCTGTGCTACTCCTGGCTCTTGACCTTTGGTCGGTGTACGAGATGAACGAACAGTTTTCGAAGGGGGAGTACTTTTTCATGTAGTACTGAATGCGGTAAGTAGGACTCGCCCGTCCGCCCCTCCCCACCTGAAGCGTCGAGGAGGTAGGGGCGCTCTGGCGGGATTTTACGGTACATGCAGATGGCAAATGTCTCCTAGATGTACACATACTCTCTGCTGAAATGTTCCATATTTGGCCTTTTTGGATCGTACACGGAAATGGGAGTGCATTTCCTGAGTGCTGACTATACCGTATATGTCATATTGTGTTCTGTATACAGTGGAATGACTAGAAATTGTAATAATTGTAAAAATATAGTGTTCCATATACAGTGGAAGTCTGCTAAGAGGTACCCGTCGGAGAGTGGAAGTCTGCTAAGAGGTACCCGTCGGGGAGTGGAAGTCTGCTAAGAGGTACCCGTCGGGGAGTGGCAAAAAGCACTTACTATCCAAGGTAGTTGAGTCCTAGGGCATGATCGATTGGGCGAATCCCGAGCAAGTGTGCTCCGAGTGAGCGTGATCGTTTGGTCGAATCCGATCGAATTCGGGGTAGGTGTACTTGGAGTGGAATCCGACCACACCGGCCCCCACACCAGGAGTGGCCGGAGTGGAAATGGACTTTGCCGTTTTGGACAGCTTTCACAGAATCTTTGTACGATATGCGTACATTTTGCGTACTACACCCTTGTTTTGTTCGATTGGGCCAGCGTTGCTTGGACCACACCGCCTGCTCGCACTCAATCCAGATTCGCCAATCGATGACACCCTTAGATCCTGTGACCCCGCCAATATTATACATTTGAAGTATGCCAAAATGCTCGAAAATATTTACTGTCAAGCAAACCTGTCGTGTCTACACGTGTACGAAAAGTTCACTAAAATAGTACGTGCTATGCGAGGCTAGCTCTGTTGGGACCTGCTGAAAGCTCCGTCATACACGAGTTGTACGTCTTCTCAGAGTACGTCGTATCCGTACACATTTGTACATGTATGTCCGCTTATGGGAGGAAAATCTGTGTACGAGTACGCATGTGACGGAAAAGGACCGTACTAAGCAGTTGTACGTCTTACCAGGGTACGTAGGCCGGCTAGGTGAATTCCACTAAAGATCTACTGTAAAATCCATATAATAACGAAGTGCTAACTCTAACGAGTTAACGAGGAGAAATCCGTCGTTAAAATAGAAATCGTTATACAGAAATCGATACATATACTGTCCTATTGAGCGTTGAGAATGAGTGAGAATCGTTACCTTTGGTACACGTAAACTAGTCAATTTTGGGAAATCGTTATAATTATATGCGCCTCGTTAGAATAATGGCTTTTACAGTAGTCCATATCTGTAGCTGTGTACATATTTCCCCAAATTTAAGGATGTGTCAAGCCTTATATGGATGTTCTTACATGATTGTCTGCTTTATTCTACTTTGCAGTGATAGCAATGAAGACACTAATATTTACCATGACCGCGAATCTCAAGGCTATGGTGCACTGGCGCGAGGATCACGCGAGTTGACGTAAGTTCCCATGACGATAACTACTAGTGTACGATTTTATGTCATGATCCAGATCATGTGCTGTTAACATTATTGTTGTATGTCCAGATCATGTGCTGATAACATGTTGTTATCAGCACATGATCTTGACAATTGGACATACAACAAGTTGTTATATGTCAATATCATGGGTGGTGTTACTCACTGGTATATCGTATGTTCTACTTCAGAAGTAAGATGTTTTGGTACAGTGTAGTCATTGTCTTCATTGTTTTCTCAAATGTTCTATTTTTTCATTGGTTTGACGGAACGTTTGAGGGAAAGTTGCGAATGGGTTGTTTTATTTTTGTGTCTCTTTCTTGTAGGGAGCTCACAGCATCTACCAGACGTAAGTTTGTGTGTGTGTGTGTGTGTGTGTGTGTGTGTGTGTGTGTGTGTGTGTGTGCGTGTGTGTGTGTGTTTGGTGTACATGCGGGCCCTCCCAGCTAGCACATGCACCAGTGGTACTAGGACTGGGCCCTCTCGGCTAGGGACACACTGCTTGCACTGACAAACTTCACACCAGCATGTGACATGATGGGCCTAGCCGACCACCCCGACCACCCTGGTCACCCTGACCACCCCGACCACCCCGACCACCCTGACCACCCTGGTCACCCTGACCACCCTGGTCACCCTGACCACCCTGGTCACCCTGACCACCCTGGTCACCCTGACCACCTTGACCACCCTGGTCACCCTGACCACCCTGGTCACCCTGACCACCCTGACCACCCTGACCACCCTGGTCACCCTGGTCACCCTGACCACCCTGGTCACCCTGACCACCCTGGTCACCCTGACCACCCTGGTCACCCTGACCACCCTGGTCACCCTGACCACCCTGGTCACCCTGACCACCCTGGTCACCCTGACCACCCTGGTCACCCTGACCACCCTGGTCACCCTGACCACCCTGGCCACCCTGACCACCCTCAGTGGCGTAGCCAGGGGGGGTGCTTTGGGTGCCCAAGCACCCCCCTCAAAAATTTCAGGTACCATTTTCGTACTGCTGTGGATCTACGCCCGCCCGCGATCGAGACTCGACGTCGACAAGATCGACGCCACACGACGCTGCGCTGCACGACGGGGCCCGGCCAACTGTATTACACTAGTACTAGTAGCGCATGCAGGTTGCACTTGAGACTGCATGCATGGCTGCACATGCAGTCATGTTCTCGCCGGTGACAGGCGCAGTAGTGCTAAATTATTAATTTTTAGTACAATGTAGTACTACCGGTACTGTAATTTGAACTAGTACTACCGTGGTAGTATAGTTGTGTGTAGATCTTTGCCTTTGAATGTGAGTTTGGTCGTTTTCGGATGCACTGCGCATTGTACAACTACCGGTATATAGACTCGCACTTTGTGTAGCTAGACTTGGTAGAAGTGAAAGAGAAGTGTCAACGTCGTTTTGTGATCCGCAAGTCGAATGGATTCTTATGAAAATGTCGATCTTGAAGTATTTTAGTCGAGGGAAGTCGAAGAGACCAGATACCAGTAGCAGCAGTGCCAGTGCCAATTGTCTGTATTATATTCTGGGTCTAACCACACCCTGTCAATCTCTTACCATCCAACTTCTGTAGCAAAGTACTGTGCGTTTCATACGATTATCTGACTTTTTATTGAATCATTGGTGGAATGGAAAATAATGAAATAGATGCAAAAATGAAGGATTTGGCACTCAATATCGAAAATTTTTCCGGGGGAGGGCCCCCGGACCCCCCCCCCATTTTTCGCGCCCTTCCGGCGCACGCCCACACTTCCAGTAAGCACCCCCCTCAGCCACAATCCTGGCTACGCCCCTGACCCTGGTCACCCTGACCACCCTGGCCACCCTGACCACCCCGACCACCCTGACCACCCTGGTCACCCTGACCACCCTGGCCACCCTGACCACCCTGGTCACCCTGACCACCCTGGCCACCCTGACCACCCTGGCCACCCTGACCACCCTGGTCACCCTGACCACCCTGGTCACCCTGACCACCCTGGCCACCCTGACCACCCTGGTCACCCTGACCACCTTGACCACCCTGGTCACCCTGGTCTCCCTGGTCACCCTGGTCTCCCTGGTCTCCCTGACCACCCTGACCACCCCGACAACCCTGACCACCCTGGTCACCCTGGCTACCCTGGCCAATACTGTACTTGACTGTGGCCAGAGTGGGCAGAGTATGTTCTTGTCAGCCTATAAGTCGTTATTTGTTGACTTCTGACATCATCAGTTTCTAGCCCTGTGCCATGTTGTCTTGTGATGTGTGCATACATGTCATACATTATGTTTTCTTCTCTCTTTTGTGTACATTGATATGCTGATGTTCATTGTAGATGGTTTCGCATATTCAGCACCTGAAAAAGTCAATTTTGGACATCGCCGCTCAGCCGTGGGCGAGGTCAGTGTTTGTCGGTGTGTTTGTTAGTGCTTGTCTGTCTTTGTCTGTCGGTCTTGGATCAGAAGAGTAATTGTAATAGTAGTAGTAGTAATAGTATACAGCTTAGCGTATAACGACACTCGGCGGGCATCAGAAAGTGTCGTTATTCGCGAAGTGTCCTGATACCCGAAGTCTCATTTCATTATATGTACAGTTAGGCGAGACCAAAATAAAATCGAGATTCCCGGGCAGGACCCATGTGAAATTGGTGCGGGCGGGCAAATTTTATGTTTTATTTTTTTCCCATGTATGTACATGACTATAATGTGCATGCCATGTTGAACTTTTTTTACAGCATTTTCCGGTAATTTGTATTCAATTTTTTTACAGACAACAGGTATGCGGTTTTACCCGTTCAACTTTTCTATATTTCGGCCAACGATGGCCCTGATCTGTACATCAGGGAGCCGTACAAGCTCGGGTTTTTGTGACTCCACGTCACAGATCTACTCACACGATCAGTAGCTCAGTACTGTACATGTATGAACTGTTCAAAAAAAAATTGGCTTTGGCTCAATTTTGGTGCGGGAGGGCCCGGGAATCTCTATTTTTTTGGTCTCGCCTTAGATGTGACTTTGCTCTGGGCATGGAAATTCTGTCCTTATCTGCGAATTGTCGTTATATCCGCAGTCGTTCAAGTTATTAGCGAAGTTGACTGTATGTGTGTATGTGCGTATGTGTGTGTTTGTCTGTGTACATGTACATGTGTGTGTGTGTGTGTGTGTGTGTGTGTGTGTGTGTGTGTGTGTGTGTGTGTGTGTGTGTGTGTGTTGTATGTGCTATACCTGCAGAGTGCTAGAATGCGTATGTATGACACTCGTACGGAAAGCACTCGTGCTGACGGCGAGACGAGTACAGTCACAGGTACTAACGATCATGTTGATACGGTGGCGGAGCAGCAGCCGTATTGAATAAGCACACTCAGCATGCTGAGCTCAACTGACAGAACTGACAGTGTACATGGCAACTAACACCTACACAGGATGCTGTGGATATTGAGGATGCTGAGGAGACTGCTGGGGATGCTGACGTGGCTGCTGTGGATGCTGTGGATACTGACGTGGCTGCAGGGCAGGTGTGCATCAGTGTATGTTACTGTGTGTGATCCATAGCTTTCAAGTCTCATCAGGTAAGCCGCACCTTGCGTTGGGTTTCCCTGGTTGAGTTCTAACAGTTACGGGAAGTGGCAGGGAATGGCAGAGAGTGACAGAGAGTGACATGGTTTACATGCACAGCTGTACCGCTCCACAGCAACGTTCAGTAGCATTGAGGATATCACTAGTATCCTGTGGACAATAACAACAACAATAACAGCTGAAGACAGTGCACTGTGTTGAGCAAGTCTTGGCCGTCATCGGGTGGCATTCACTGCTGCTGCTGGTGCTGCTTACGCTGTTTTGTAACACAGAGCTTAGTGAAGCTGAGATTCTATTTTATCCCCCCCCCCCCCCCCCCCCCACACACACACACAAACTACATGTATATTGCTTACATTGTTTTACACGTTTACTGCTATAGAAAGTGAACTATCATCTATCATCTACCCCGTTTCTTCTATCATCTATCATCTACCCCATTTCTGTGTATATGTGTATTGGACGTAGACAACATCACAGGCTGTAAATGCAGCTCTGTGTGTATTTTAGTCATGGTATTAACCACCGTGGTATGAGCGCTGATACTCGTTTTGTTTTGGCTGTCCTTTGCTCTCTGCTCTCTGCTGTTCGGCTGTGCTCCTCTTACCAGCATACTTGCATGTAAATAATGCTGCACTTCCAGTTTTCGGTGTTTTTATTTGACTCTCCAGTTGATAGTATGTATGCGTGATGATCTCTGAGACCAACCATTCGGTTCCCAGGGCCCTGGCTAGGCTGCTACTGCTGCTGCTAGCACTGGGAAATAATACTATTATATATTCTCTGTTATTCCTAGTTTGCTCTCTGCCATTTTGCACTCTTATGCAATCCTGTCCTGGTTTCTTCTGTTGCTGCATGGCCATGTAGATGACTTACATGTGCATATGTGTGCACACATGTGTGTGTATACTATCCAATGCCCTGTATGTGCACATGTGTGTGTATTATCCAATGCCCTGTATCAGCACCGCAGTCTCAGGTTTTAGTACCACCATTCACCTTTGATCATTTATTCTTGTACAAATGCCGTGAATTCTGTTCATGGCGTTCCCTATCACTGTCACCTGCTTACTGATGCTAGTAGCTCTGAATTCCACTACTTCAAGTACTAGTATAGTACGGGACGGTAGTACTCAATCAGTACTATGTCTTTGCAGTCACCATGAGCTAATTGGAGCCCCATCTGAAATTTGAAAATTTTACATCAGATTCTGCCGATTCCGTACGTCGTGCCATTTCCTATACTTCGAAGTACATTTTTCCGTTTTACTGTTTTTCTCTTTTTCTTTCTCAGTACTCGCTGCTATCATGCTGTAGTATTGTTGATGGTCTATTTTTGAAAAGAACTTTTCAATTCACAGTGTTCTGTGTTCACCCTGTTGTCATGGCTACTGTACACTGTGGGTGATGTTTGTTACCAGGGTTACAGCACAAGTGTGACCTCACTGCCAGTGTGAGTGCTTACTGTACTGTGTGTGTGTGTGTATACTGCTACATGTAGTACCGTGTACACTGCTACATGTATTACCAAGAGTATAATATTATTATAACCCCCATGCCCAGGGCTTATACATACTCTTGGTAATACAGTGTACTTGTAGTGGTATTCTGAGTCGGTGCTGGGTGAAAAGCTGTGATGTTTCACACAGCTGTGACAGATTGAGCAAGGGTCCTATATTCACAAGCGTATTCATGTCATTGGCCTTCGCTTCAGTACCCCGTAAAGAGAGATTCCCGTAAAGAGAGATGGCAGTGGCATTGGCGGAGTTTTAATGGATTTACACACCTGGCAAATAAGCGCAATTTTGTCAGTTAGGTGTCGAGTGTTGTGTTAAATTCCATGCCGCATCATGAAGGAAGATGGTCAGTCAAACCAGTCCTCCTGCTTGGTATTGTGTTGTGTTGGGTGATGGTAGAGTCCGGCAAGAGAATAATACAATGTCATCTACACGACTCTACATGACTGTACATGATTATACAATCATGATTTATAAATATAGTACTCTTGATACTGGCAGTGTACGTGCAAGGGAGCCTCAGGAGGCCAGGCCATGTGTGTTCTATAGTGCTTGGCTGCTATATTAGTATATAGCAAGTCTGTCTAGAGTACCAGGTACATGTAGGGGGGGGGGGGGCAGTGAAAAGCCTTGTTCATGGCTTACTGCCCAGCACAAAGTGATACTATTCCATGCCATTTCGGCACCCTCAAGTTCAGCGCCAACCAGCTGAGCGCGACCGTTTCAGCACCGTGAACCCGTAAAGTAAGCGCCGAATTTTACAGCGCCACATACTTCAGCACAGTATACTTCAGCGCCAGCAGATAAGCGCCGAATATCTCAGCGCCACATAAATCAGTGCCATATATGTCAGCGCCAAATATGTCAGTGGACCTTTCTCAGCACCACAGATCTCAGCGCCAATTTATTATAAAATGCATGTATGAACATCGCATGTTATAAGTATGACTGTACAAATATCGACTTCGCGCTGTACTGTATCGCACTGTACTTTATCGCGCTGTACTGTATCGCGCTGTACTGTATCGCGCTGTACTGTATCGCACTGTACTGTACCGCGCTGTACTGTATCACACTGTACTGTATCGCACTGTACTTTATCGCGCTGTACTGTATCGCGCTGTACTGTATCGCGCTGTACTGTATCGCACTGTACTGTACCGCGCTGTACTGTATCGCGCTGTACTGTATCGCGCTGTACTGTATCGCACTGTACTGTACCGCGCTGTACTGTATCACGCTGTACTGTATCGCGCTGTACTGTATCGCTCTGTACTGCACCGCGCTGTACTTGATCGCACTGAACTTCTTCGCGCTGTAAATTACCGCGCCTTTTTCGCGCTGAGTTGCTGGCGCTGTACTTTACCGTGCTGATAGTCATGGCGCTGAAGAAGCTGGCGCTGTGAAATCATGCGCTGAAGTGCTGGCGCTGAAATGTATTGCGCTGAAACGGCAGCGCTGAAATGTATTGCGCTGAGACGGCAGCGCTGAAGTGGCAGCGCTGAAATGTATTGCCCTGAAACGGCAGCGCTGAAATGTATTGCGCTGAAATGTTTTGCGCTGAAACGGCAGCGCTGAAATGTATTGCGCTGAAGTGGCAGCGCTGAAATGTATTGCGCTGAAATGTATTGCGCTGAAATGTATTGCGCTGAAACAGCAGCGCTGAAATGTATTGCGCTGAAACGGCAGCGCTGAAATGTATTGCGCTGAAACGGCAGCGCTGAAATGTATTGCGCTGAAATGGCAGCGCTGAAATGTATTGCGCTGAAATGTATTGCGCTGAAACGGCAGCGCTGAAATGTATTGCGCTGAAACGGCAGCGCTGAAATGTATTGCGCTGAAACGGCAGCGCTGAAATGTATTGCGCTGAAATGTTTTGCGCTGAAACGGCAGCGCTGAAATGTATTGCGCTGAAACGGCAGCGCTGAAATGTATTGCGCTGAAACGGCAGCGCTGAAATGTATTGCGCTGAACCGGCAGCGCTGAAATGTATTGCGCTGAAACGGCAGCGCTGAAATGTATTGCGCTGAAATGGCAGCGCTGAAATGTATTGCGCTGAAACGGCAGCGCTGAAATGTATTGCGCTGAAATGTATTGCGCTGAAACGGCAGCGCTGAAATGTATTGCGCTGAAACGGCAGCGCTGAAATGTATTGCGCTGAAACGGCAGCGCTGAAATGTATTGCGCTGAAACGGCAGCGCTGAAATGTATTGCGCTGAAACGGCAGCGCTGAAATGTATTGCGCTGAAATGTTTTGCGCTGAAATGTATTGCGCTGAAACGGCAGCGCTGAAATGTATTGCGCTGAAACGGCAGCGCTGAAATGTATTGCGCTGAAACGGCAGCGCTGAAATGTATTGCGCTGAAACGGCAGCGCTGAAATGTATTGCGCTGAAACGGCAGCGCTGAAATGTATTGCGCTGAAATGGCAGCGCTGAAATGTATTGCGCTGAAACGGCAAATCACCAGTTATATACTAGTAATCTATGTGTCCTGCATCAACTCGTGATCCACTGCCTCAACTCGTGATCCACTGCCTCAACTCGTGATCCACTGCCTCAACTCGTGATCCACTGCCTCAACTCGTGATCCACTGCCTCAACTCGTGATCCACTGCCTCAACTCGTGATCCACTGCCTCAACTCGTGATCCACTGTCTCAACTCGTGATCCACTGCCTCAACTCGTGATCCACTGCCTCAACTCGTGATCCACTGCCTCAACTCGTGATCCACTGCCTCAACTCGTGATCCACTGCCTCAACTCGTGATCCACTGTCTCAACTCGTGATCCACTGCCTCAACTCGTGATCCACTGCCTCAACTCGTGATCCACTGTCTCAACTCGTGATCCACTGCCTCAACTCGTGATCCACTGCCTCAACTCGTGATCCACTGCCTCAACTCGTGATCCACTGCCTCAACTCGTGATCCACTGCCTCAACTCGTGATCAGCATGCAGAAAAGATAACAAGCAGTGAACCATGTGATCGTGAGGGCACTTGGTGACAAACACTGTAGCACGATTCCCTGCTGCATCTGGGCAAACAGGTTTGCAAACGGAACATACTGTAAACCGGGTAATTTTAGCGACGGTGATATTTTAGCGATTTTAGCGAAAGGAGTGTATTCGTTAAGTTTTGCCACACCAATCAGAAAACGCTAAAAGTTTACACGCTAATATTAGCCGTTCTACAGTATTCCGAAAAAAGACAACGACATGACTTGCTGGCCACACAGGAGGCACAACCAGTTCTTGCCGAGAAGCAGCAGCAGCAGCAACACTTCTATTCTTCAATCTGTGTGAACACGCATGGCTGCAACTGCTCAGATCACGTTGCTGTCCACTGTACTCGTAAAGCATCGTGTTGCGAAAACACCAGAAGTCATAGGGAAAACCATCAGAACTATCTCTGCAAAAACTAAAAACACAACTGCGCACTAAACACAACTACATGCTCTAATTTGAAGATAAACAAACTTTGAAAGTAACACAGAATGTAAAGTGCCATGTACTTAGAAGTAGATCAAAGATGGTCTGGCTTTGTTGATGGCGTTGAAAGAAAATCAGTTGAACCCCACTGGAGACAGACATACCATGGTCCAGTAGTACATGTGACACCAAAAAATGTGATCAACGCTAGCCTACTGAAGTAAATAATACAGAACCGCCACCAGATAACGGCCACCAGTTCATAAAAGAAGTTAAAAAGACAGTGACTGGGCAGCAGGAACTGCTACACCCCACAACAGAGAAGAAGAAGAAAGATACACTGGCCACTTGCCTTGATGCATGTACACTGAAATGAAATAAGGTTTATGGTTCACATGGAGAGCACACAGCATTATGTATTCAAGTAATTCGATACTTTTTTTCATGCTCTATAAAAACAAGATTTGTACTGGCATTGGAGCACTATAGCAGGTTGCCTCAGAGATTTTGTTCTATGATGAGTTTGTATCATGAGCTCAGTAAAATATCGTGAAATGGTACTGTGGTACACACTGCAATGTGCAATGGAGTATATTGTAGTTTGAAATCAAATATAGAAATAAAGGTGTTGCATCGACAAAACTGACGGGGTGGGTTGGCCCAGCGAGAGTGAAGCACTGAAGGGCTAGGTCTAAGCATCTTCTAACTTGTAAACATCGTGACGCTTCTGCTGACGTGTTGGAATGGAAGCACGCACATTATCCACAGCATTGAAATCTACACAACAACAGCAGCAGCAGCAGCAGCAGCAACAGCAGCAACAGCAGCAGTATTACGGCTGGGAGGCAATGGGGTAGGCCAGCTTGTTAGGCATAACGTAACGATATCCTTGTCACATACTTTGCCAACAATCTCTCCTACTTGTATGTCCACTCGTGCAATTTTCCATACAAGTAAACAAAACTGAGAGCTGACAACCAGTGCAGCAGCCATTACTACACACCGTGACCTGCTTGTAAGAAAACAAGACGCCAAAGACTAGCAAACAAACAAGACCCCCTCCCCCCCCCCAACAAACAACAAGACTCCCCTAACAAACAAACAAACAAACAAACAACAAGACTCCCCTAACAAACAAACAAACAAACAAGCAAGACCCAAAGAGGGCAAAGACCTACTAACACAACTGCTAGCAGCATAGATGGAGCAGCGCAGACTGAAAAGCATACTTCAGTAGATCAAACAGCATACGAGAAGACGGAGTAGCACAGGGTTTTGAACTTTTTAATTCTTTACGGTGGGCAGGGAGTAGTTTAGGTTTTTGGGGTTCCCACCCCGCCGCCTTCAAAAGCCCTCAAATGGAGTCGGAACACATCAATTTCAGTTCCTTGACGGATGATGACCTGGAGGAACTTGCTAGGAAAAACCATGTCGGGCAAGACCACTGATGAACGACAAGAGTCGGAGACTCAGAATGCGCTATCACTCCTGTCCACGCTAGTAGAGACGGTAAAGGCTAAGCAAGTCGAAGAATTGAAGAGTGTGATTGTGATTGTGATTCAGGCTGAAGGTAAAAATTCCGCCTTTGCTGCCCTGCAAGAGAAGGTCTGCACCTTGGAAAGCCGCAATCAAAAGTTGTTCAGTGTACAAATCGTGTATCGGTCCGACCTTCGTACACAGCTGTCACAGCAGCACGTATCAAGCACACACAGGACTGGTACTCATTCTAACAGCCAACAAACTGCCAGATCCCACCCCCCACGGACAACAACTCTGAAAGGCCTCTGGCTTCTGAGGGATCAACCAAGGAAAATGAAAAAAGATCAGCAAACACCAACTGGGAGTAGCCAAAGCAACGTCACACCTTCCGCACTGGAGTCAGTGGAGAATCAACAAAGAGAACTGTCACATCTCTCTATGAGAAGCCATGCCAAACATCACGACGTTGGATACCATGTGCAGTTCAGACAGGCCAAGACTCAAAGTATTCTTCCTTGGGAATGTAAACCCCGGATGCCATGCCAAATCCATAGCAACTTGGTGCACCGAGCAAGGAGTGGAGACGTACAGATGCAGTGTGGCCGAATCCAGAGCGTTTGAGACAGCGTATGCCCGTCTAGTGATTCCGGAGGCAGCAGGCTCCAAAGTCGAACAAAGTGGGTTCTGACTAGATACGATCAGTGTGAGACCCTGGAGATTTCGCTAGAGATTTCGCACGGACAGCTATGGCTGGAGCGACCAGGACACAGCATCAGCATGAGTGCATCTTTGCTAAATCCTTCCTCCCCTTTGCGCCCAAGCACCCTTTGCAGCACCTTACATCCCACGGACAACTCAGGAATTTAAAGTTGGACATATCAATATGTGCAGCTTGCGGCACAAAGTCTTCGTTCTGGAAGGCATACTACATAAGTATGATCTTGATGTAATGGCAGTCACAGAGACATGGCTTGACTCGGATGTGGCTGATGTAATGGCAGTCACAGAGACATGGCTTGACTCGGATGTGGCTGATGTAATGGCAGTCACGGAGACATGGCTTGACTCGGATGTGGCTGATGTAATGGCAGTCACAGAGGCATGGCTTGACTCGGATGTGGCTGATGTAATGGCAGTCACAGAGACATGGCTTGACTCGGATGTGGCTGATGTAATGGCAGTCACGGAGACATGGCTTGACTCGGATAATCTTGATGTAATGGCAGTCACAGAGACATGGCTTGACTCGGATGTGACTGATGTAATGGCAGTCACAGAGACATGGCTTGACTCGGATGTGGCTGATGTAATGGCAGTCACAGAGACATGGCTTGACTCGGATGTGGCTGATGTAATGGCAGTCACGGAGACATGGCTTGACTCGGATGTGGCTGATGTAATGGCAGTCACGGAGACATGGCTTGACTCGGATAATCTTGATGTAATGGCAGTCACAGAGACATGGCTTGACTCGGATGTGACTGATGTAATGGCAGTCACAGAGACATGGCTTGACTCGGATGTGGCTGATGTAATGGCAGTCACAGAGACATGGCTTGACTCGGATGTGGCTGATGTAATGGCAGTCACGGAGACATGGTTTGACTCGGATGTGGCTGATGTAATGGCAGTCACAGAGACATGGCTTGACTCGGATGTGGCTGATGTAATGGCAGTCACGGAGACATGGCTTGACTCGGATAATCTTGATGTAATGGCAGTCACGGAGACATGGCTTGACTCGGATAATCTTGATGTAATGGCAGTCACGGAGACATGGCTTGACTCGGATGTGGCTGATGTAATGGCAGTCACGGAGACATGGCTTGACTCGGATGTGGCTGATGCAGAAGTGGCAGTGCAGGACTACACGGTGTACCGCAGGGATCGTCCCTGCAAGAACACCTGTAGATGTAAGAAAGGGAAGGAAGACATGCAAAAATGTGGCGGCATTGTCATGTACACTAAATCACAACTTGCTTTCAAGGCTGAGCGGTACCTTGACGCTGACTTGGAGGCCATATGGATGTGCGCTCCTCAGACGTTGAGCAGCAATAACTAAAATTGGATGCATGTATCGGCCCCCAGCTGAGAGTTCTAACTACTGGAACTGCCTAGCACTGATCGTGGCTCAGCTGCAAGATGACGACCTGGTTCTCTTGGGACACCTAAATGTAGACTTCAACTGCCAGCACACATCTCAGCTCCAGAACATGAAAGATAATAGTCTCCTCCCTCTGAACTTCAGCAATGTTATATCCCAGCCTACCCGCGTCACAGCTACTACAGCTTCGTCTATTGACTGTATTCTCACCAGCATGCAAGAAGTAGTGGCCGGAAAGACCTATCCCTGTGGATTTACAGACCATGACTTTATACGTGCCTCCATGTTGCTGCAACGGGCATCTACCCACAAGTACTACCTGAGCCAATCCCCTCAGCCAATCCCCTCAGCCAATCCCCTCAGCCAGACGCAATTTTCCTAAGACCAACATCAACCAGTTCAGACAACTTGGAAGTAATGGCTCTCTCTCTCTCTCTCTATGTTCTCAGCAGTGGATGTGGACGGCATGGTGGACGAATGGCTAGACAAATTCAATGCAGTACTTGGCATAGATACGCCGTATTGCACAGTTCAACAGTATGTTGGCAAGGCACGTGGTAGGAAATGCCCATTCATGATGCCAGATCTTTTACAGCTGATTCGCCAGAGAAAGGCCGCATATCGCAAGTATTGTGAACATGGAAACAAGCACCCAGAGTTGTACAACGTACTCACTAGACTGCGAACGAGATCCACCAATCTGTATCGCTTTTACAAAAACAACTATCTTCGCCATCAATGTGATAACTACAGATATGCAGCTCTGGGCCACAGTTAACCATGTCATGAAGCGTACCGAGCACCGTGACTGTTGCACGGCTATGGTGGATTCAGCTAGCCTCAATAGCTATTTTCATAGCATTGTGAATGGCCCTTCTGCATCATATGACTTTCCTCTTGGGCCAGGTCCCAAGTTGGCTGTCACATCCTTTTCTGCTGTCTCAGAAGAATCAGTTGCTGGCCTGCTCAAGTCATTAAAACCAGGAAAAGAATGTGGACCAGATGGCTTGTTGCCTGGTTTGTTGCGTTCACTAGCTGATCCTCGGGCACAATCTATTACAATGGCTTTCAATGCCTCCCTGTGTACGTCCTCCACTTTCCCATGCAAATTCAAGCTGGCACATATCACGCCCATCTTAACCTTTTACTGTCCGATTAAAATGTATACAAGCCCACGGAACCACAAAATCTGAAACTAGAATTAGACGTAACTTTGGTTTGAATTTGACAATTTCCACAATCTTGGGCATCCTGGAAAGGTCTTGACGAGACGAACGCAATGAGCCCACACTCGGCGCCACAGGATGCACTGGTCCAGCGCTGCAAGCCAGGGAACGCGCACCAGCGCTGAGCTCACGCTCGAGATCGATTTCAATCCACCATGTCACCCCTGTTGCTCGTATCGAGCTCAAATATTTTCGTAGAGACTCCCGGGAACCTACTTTTGAATTTGAATCGGTGTAGCCTTGCCAACAGGTGACGTAAACAGGGAAAATCCCAGCCGTCGACATGCGCGTCGCGCTCTGAACTCACATTTCCCGGGACCAGAATTACGAGTGCGATAACTCCACAACCGCTCTTCGTATCGCTTCGGGAATTGTTCGAGACGACAGCTGAGACCTTTCTCTTCGACCTACATATTTCGATCTCTCCAAAAGACCTAGATTTGAGCAAGTTACGATAATTTCAAAATGCCTACCCCATCGATCCCATTGGGTCGATGCTTGTATGTACGGACAGTAAAGGGTTAAAGTCCAAGCAAGGTGACCCACACTCTCCAAGCAATGATAGACCGGCTTCGCTCACCTCAGTCCTGAGCAAATTGTTACAGAAGGTTGTACGACGCCAAATTTCTACTCAACTCACTGACTCGAAGGTCCTTCATGACCATCAGTTTGGGTTTAGGTCCTGTCGCTCAACAGCACAACTCCTGACCTTGGCCATAAAATTTATAAATGATTGGATTTCGTCTCGTGACAGTGGCAACACCACAGCAATTGCTTTCGTAGATCTAAGCAAAACGTTCGACCGGGTGCTCCATCAACAACAACTGCTGCATAGTCCACACCACCTTGGAATCACTGGTTCAGCATGGGAGTCTCTCGCACTACAAGTACAGCAATGCAGTAGTACTACTGTGTGTGAAATCTGATCCAACGTGCAAAGTATTAGTTGCCCTCCCAGAACCACTTCTTGACTACATGTATCCTTCAAGTACATACTATACTGACCACCTGCAATACTGACCTGCATTACTGACCTGCATTACTGACCTGCATTACTGACCTGCATTACTGTCCTGCATTACTGACCTGCATTACTGACCTGCATTACTGACCTGCATTACTGACCTGCATTACTGTCCTGCATTACTGACCTGCATTACTGACCTGCATTACTGACCTGCATTACTGACCTGCATTACTGTCCAGCAAACATACATTCTACTGTCCACCACTGTCCACCATTGTCCAGCAAACATACATTGCAGTGTACACTGCACAGTGTACTAATGATCATGGGTGATGTTTACTAGTAACTTACCAAGATCAGCATAGACAATGCCTTCTTTCTCATCAGTTTTTGCCAACACAGCTCCCCTACAAAGTACAATAGTGAAATAGAGAGAAGAGAAATAAAGGAAGAAAGGACATCTGTCATCTGAGCACACCGCTACCACAGGAAAGCCACCGTAATCCCACC
>NC_088647.1:150563-255563 GCF_964019385.1 Sycon ciliatum | reverse complement strand
ACTGGACTTGCACTGGACTTGCACTGGACTTGCACTGGACGTGTACTGGTGTGTGCGCATGGTAGTATTCTACTTGCACTGGACGTGTACTGGTGTGTGCGCATGCACCGGTACTAGTTTCCTAGTTGCAGAAAGACGAAAATACAATTTTGAAAAGGTGCCCTAACTCCGACTAGACTCAGTACATAGCACATGGCTACTGATTACTGGTTACTGGTCAAGCATATGGAACAAGTCAGCATTGGCCAAGAGCACAGTCAGAACATTCTCGCATTGCACAGTACAGTAGTACAATGTACCTCCGTGGATATAGATGTTATGTTGCTTAGCAGCTGTCGCCAGGGCAACACTGGAGTCACCATCCGGTACAGGTTCAGCGTATTGTTGAAAGTACTGTGTGCCATAGGGGGAGTTGAAACACTCCTGAAACAGGAACAGAGCAACCATAGCAACAGAACAGCACTATTCAAAACCGATGACTATGCTAAGATAGAATATAGTGTGAACATCAGTTCATACAATCATGAATTATTGATTTTGCATATTGGCAGTAATGGTCCTTGGGCAATAGTTAACTACAAGTACCGTAAAATCCCGCCAGAGCGCCCCGTCTCTCCCATCCGCCCCCCCCCCCCTTTGACTTCTTGTCAGGGACGTGATTGATTGTATCCTCGTATGACTCTGTCACAGTCTGTGTTGCCGTACTGTACTGCAGACGCGTGCTCGACCCCATTGGAAATGTACGCAACAGTGCCCACCCTCTTGACCAGGGATCGCACAAAACCTGAGTTTTGACGGGTCTGTACGACTCCTGGCTCTTGACCTTTGGTCGGTGTACGAGATGCACGAACAGTTTTCGTAGGGTGAGCACTTGATCATGTACAGTACTGAATGCGGCAAGTAGGACTCGCCCATCCGCCCCTCCCCACCCGAAGCGTCGAGGAGGTAGGGGCGCTCTGGCGGGATTTTACGGTAGTGGACACTAGACCTTACTCAGTCCAATAATTCCAAGCACTGTAGCAGCATTCAACAAGATAGATATGAATTTGAAATGTTCTCACTGCGCAGGGAGTTGAACACAGTGTGAAACACACAATAGTAACTACATGACTTGTACTAGTATATGTATAAACCCGTTCTCAAGGAAAATTTAATATAATATAACATGCATGGTTGTACTGGCAACAAGTTACTACTGCGCTGTGCTGGCCAGTGAAGTTCAGCCTCAATAGCGTGCTGAACACTTCATTGCTCTTTTCTCGCAATAGCGCTGGACACTTCAGAGTTCTAGCCATAGCGCTGGACACAGCACAGCTCTAGCACTATGAACACCACATACATGTACAGGCTGTGCACTCAAGCATGGCGCTGCTGTATCTATCCATAGGGGAGAGAAACTGCTGGTGCTGGACAGTACAGTACTACTAGTAGTATAGAGTATACTCTATACTCTATACTCTATACACTAATACACTTGGGGGAATTCCCCGCTGGTGCGGGTACTGACACTGGTCAGTATAGCCGTACAGTGTAGCAGTACAGACAACAGTGCAGTGTATAGACATGTGTACGCACTGGCCAGTATAAGTTAGCAGTACATGTACAGACCCAGTGTATTACCAAGAGTACATAACCCCCAGAGTGTGCAACGCCGGATCCAGCTCTGCATAGGGTCTTGGTCGAGCGGAATCGGATCTTTGCGTCATAATACCGTACACATCTGAGGGGAACCCGGGGAGTCGCGGGTACTCTCGGATCAAAAACACTGGTGCCCTGCCTCGAGACCGGCCTTGCGCTGGTGTGGAGTGCATGCGTGACAAGAAGATCCGATTCCGCTCGACCAAGACCCTATGCAGAGCTGGATCAGGCGTTGCACACTAGTCTGGGGGGTTATGTACTCTTGGTATTACTGTATAGACATGTGTACTCACTGGTAGTGCGACAAGCTGAGCACCAGCTTTAGCAGCCTGAGAGATGAATTCACACGCACGGCGAATATTCACTGCTTTATCACTGCCAACTGCCAGCTGAATGAGAGCCAACTTTAGACCTGAGATCAGCACAACAAACACAATCACCCAGTTCACGTGTCAGAAAAGCAGCTGTGCAATGTGCAGACTGGTCCATGGTAGGAGTATCCTGGACTGTCCTATACATGTAACATTGTAGTGGAATGTGAGAAATCGCTGCACCTGAACAGGCTACATGTATAGCAGCAGGCTTCACAAGTATTTTCCACTACTAGTATGTACAAGTGTGATGTCACACACACACACACACACTACTCTAGACCATGGAACACTAAAAAAAGAAGGTTTTGAGTACTTCCATGTACACCATGTACACCAGTCGTACGTTACCTCCAGTACTGTATAAGCAGAAAATTCGTCAGCAATTACAACTAGACACTATGAATCTCTAGACAGCGACTGAGCTGTTTCCAGTCCACTGTGTTGTTAGCTTTCATCAGCGGAGCTCAGAGTAACTGGCCAAACCAATCGCAATATCTACCTACCTACCTACCCATCTACCTATACCTACCCACCTCCCTACCTACCTACCTACCTACTATTGCACTACATGTACCGCAGCCGCAGTAGTATATGAACATCATTGGTGGCCAGTGAAACCTTGTCTATGCCTTCTGGTACCACCGGTACATACCTGACTGCACAGTGCAATGTACAATGTACACCGGTACCAAGCTAGAATGTGTGTGTGTGTGTCCATACATGCCATGTACGATGAGGAACTTGAAAGATAATGACCCGGTATCACTGTATCACTATGCTATGCACAGTGCCAGTGGACACTACATGTATTAGTAAGTGTGACATGATGAACACATGATCAATACAATGTGTCTATCAGTAGGGCTGAAACGATTATACCGAATAATCGAGTACTCGTTTGATAACTGTAACGATCGAGCAATCGTTTAGATTACCGATTACGATTATTTTGTGTTTTTAAAATTTTAAATTTCTTGTACGCGCAGTTCATGCAGCGCAGAGTATATAGTACACAGTACTACACACTGCACGCGCTGCATCGCAGCCGCTCAGGACATAGTAAGCGCAGTGCATGCAGCGCGAGTTCAAACATCGAGTACAGTCCTAGTGTAGTACAACGAAGCTGGAGCATGAAGCTCGAAGGTCAAGGTCGCGTCCGGTCTACAATTTTTTGTGCAACATTTTGTGCATATTTCCACTTTTGGCCATTCCACGTACATATTCCAGGTGCGGCCTCTTAAAGATTATAATCGAATAATCGATCGTTATGATAAAGAGTAATCGATTGGGCTAAATGGATGATCGTTTCAGCCCTACAAGTTATCAGTGTTCAAAGGGCCACACAAAAAAACAGTCTCCTACAAAATAGTACAATGTCATGGTATTACTATTAGATAATCCAACACTAGCACACTACTAGTATTAGATAATCCAACACTAGCACACTACTAGTATTAGATAATCCAACACTAGCACACTACTAGTATTAGATACAGTATCATACAGTATAACCTGGTGTAAGCGACCTCAGTAAAACCTGGTGTAAGCGACCTCTGTAAAACCTGGTGTAAGCGACCTCTGTCTTTAGCGACCACCTGCTCTTAACCACCGTTTTTCCATGCACGGACAGTTCTATACAGAAACTGCACCGGATACAGCGACCACCTGCCTTGTGCGACCAGCGACCGACTTTTAGTGTACCAAGTGCCATACTGGACCTGCCCACAGCGACCAAATCTAACCAAAAGTGCCATCTTGGCTGGCAGAGTTGTCTGGAACAGGGTTGAAGTGCGCTCTGAAGCAAGTGGATGCAGTCAACTGAAGTGACAAGTGATAGTGCAGAATGCGCTGCATGCACTCCAGTGAGGTGTGCTTTGCCTGCACGAGAGTATTCTATGCTCCACACCTGCCAATATGAGTACATGGAAGTACAATCATGCACATGTATGCATAATCCGATATACCACGAATATAATCCCATAATAGGGAGGTTTCGCTCTACGGAATTCCGTATGAAAATAACGTAGGAGCTGCACGGAATTTTCATCCGTAAGAATCAGAGCTGTTCAGTTTCGCTCTACATGATTTCTCCACGACTGCTAAACATGCGTTGTTGCTTTGGAGACGCGTTGGCTGCATGCGCCCACCGCATGCACCGTGAACCGAAACCGCATTTTCCATTTCGTTTCGCACGTGGTGTACGGTGTGTGTACCTTGTGTTTCGCGCGGCTTGAACGTTGCCATGGACAAATGCGGAAAATGCGAAAAGTATTTCAAAAAGTCCTACGGAGGACCCAACGTAGGAAAGAGCTTTCCTACGGAGATCCGTAGAGATTTAAGTATGAAAGTTGCCCTCGCTCCCCGGCGGGTACGACATACGGATTTTCATACGTAATTACGTAGAGCGAAACCTCCCTATTACGGGACTTGGTTCTAAATACCACCTGGCTTTAACGACCGCTTTTGCTAGCACCGTGGCGTGGTCGCTTAAACCAGGTTTTACTGTAAACCTAATCTATTCCCAACACGATGTCCTCCACCTTGTTTCATGCTGTCAAACCAACATAATAGTACATCTAAATTATTACTGGTTTACCTACAACATCGACTAGTTGATCATGGCCGTTATATGCTTACCTTTTCTCCCTGCACCTGCCATGTTGAAACAAAGCTGAGGTGATAGAATTGTCACCAAGCAAGTCCCTGTGCTGGCGTCGTGATCACAGTGTTACGTTTCAGTAAAATCAGGAGTTTTGTTTGCACAAGAGATCTCCACTGGTAAACTGCTTCTGATTCCGAAGGTAAGATACTAGGAAAACACCAAGATCTTCGATGACCAAGAAACAACAACATGAAAATGACTGGCAGAAGAGGATCAGCAGGCCTGCAGGACTGATATAGCTGACTCGACTGGGAATTAATTTTTTGAAGAAGTCGATCAAGTAGTTTGACTTTGAGTTGATGTCAACGACGTCACAGTGACCTCTTGTGTGATTTTGACTACAAAAGTAGTCTTGAATATTCGAATGTTGGTAAATCTGGAGTGAGAGGGAGAGAAAGAAAAACTAGTTTATCGATGGTTGACTGACTCTTGTTTGTCAGGTTAAACGTTTGCAGTTTTAGTCGGCTATTAGGCAGGCTGTTTCTGGTGTGGCAATTGTAGCAATGGCGAATTCCCCCGAGGAATCCAAGGAGGTGAAGGCACCTCGAGTGAATACTCATAAGTCAGGAACTGGTTCTGGCAAGAAACACCCCAGAAAGAGCAAGTCGCAGATACTGAACAAATTAGTGAGCCAGCTGAAGTTCTACTTCAGTGATTCTAATTTATGGAAAGATAAGTTTCTGCGTCAGAAAATGGCTGAGTCTACGGACGGTTTCATCGCAATTGGTTTGATTGGATCCTTTGCAAAGATGCAGTCAATCACGAGAGACTTGAATCTGGTGTCCCATGCTGCTAAGATGTGTTCACCGCTACTGGAGGTGTCTGACAATGGTAGATCAGTACGTCGCAAGGAACCTCTCCCACCACCACCCAGTGACTTGGATGAGAGGACGTTGTATATTGAGCAGCTTCCCGACAATGTAGATCATGATATGATACGGAAGTGCTTTGCGCTGTTCGGCCATGTAGCTCATGTCAGCTTACCGAAGTTCAAAACAAAGAGTACATTGAAGGGGTTTGCGTTTGTCGAGTTCACTGACACGGAATCTGCCACGGCTGCTCTCAGCTACTTCACTGGTGATGCATCTGCTGTTGCTACGACAACCAAGTCAACAAAAGAGGAGAAGAAACACGATTCAGACCATGAGGAGACCACAGTGAAGACGAACAAACGTTCACATGCTGAAGTGGAATCTGATAACGACGATGATGAGACTCGTTCAATGCCGCCGTGCCCGAAACGCATTGCGCCTGCAAAGACAGCAGATGATGACGAACAAGCTGCAGAGAGCTCTGCTGATGATTTGCCGGATGTGAAACCATGCAAGCGGTCTCACGCTGAAGTGGAATCAGATGAGGAAGATGAGAGTCGACCTGCTCCGGGTCGTCAGAAGCAGGACGAGCAGTTGAAAGTAGATCATTCTGACAAGGCCGACAGTGTTGCAACTGGTAATGCTGCTGATGCTGATGCTGATGCTGATGCTGATGGTGATGGTGATGGTGATGCTGCTGATGGTGATGGTGATGGTTCAGAGCAAAAGAGAAAGAAGCGAACACGCAGTCATTGGCGTAAGAAGAGTAAAGTGAAGCTGATCAAGGATACGTTTGGTGACTGGAAACCGAGTGTGATGGCCAAGCCAAGATGGCAGGAGCTGAAAGAAGAGTATAAATCACTTGTACAGCAGCAGCAGGTTGCTGCTAAGGAATATCTCCGTCGTCAGAGAGAGTCTCAAGCTGAGTTACGGTGCAGCAGTCGTATACCACCTGTTGAGAGTACTACCAGTCTAGATGATACCGGCAGTCAGGCTGACAGTATTACTGAATCTGAATGTTTTGACTCCAGTACAGCGGATGATAGTGCAGCTGATGACTCTTTCATCGTGGAAAGCGAGGCTTCACCAGCACCAGCAGCATCATCAGCATCAGTAACAGCTGAGACAGTGACAGCAGCAGCCACACCGACAAGAACAGCACCAACGGCAGCGACGGCAGCAGTGGCAGGAGGAGCGAAACCAACAACTGCAGGGTCCGGCGTGTCAACATCAGCGTCGGCTACGTCTGTGTCCAGGCCCCCAAGTGAAGACTTTGTAGCGTCTACCGTAATACGCGTTGAATGGGATAGGACAGTTAACACTAGCGTGTGGACCGCCGCTCTGCTCAAGCGTGCTCACTCGCAGTTTACTCCGGGAATTAAGTTTGTTGATTTCAAGCCTAATTCTCACACTGCGTATGTGCGCTGTGAATCTGCCGAGGAAACTTCAAAGTTACTCACCCACCTGGTGTCTCACAATAGTCGTACGCAAAGTATGAGAATGCCATCAACCGCCTTCTTGCTTCATGGCAAAGAAGAGCTAGTCTACTGGAAACAGTTAGAGGAGAACAGGAGAGAAAAGCGTTCAGCACAGCCGAAGCGATGTCGAAGGGGCAAGCAACGTCTGTCTGGTCAACTCACACAATTAGCACATGAACAGCAAGCTGCTGGCAAGGCCGTGGAGAAAATTGCTGCTCGCAAAGCTGCACAGAAGTCATCCAGCAATCACATTGTCTTCACTGAGGAGGACACGTAAGACATCAAACAACTCTTATACTTTTTAGATACACCAGTCGTCTTGTGTTGAGTTTACTAGTTTCTCTAGTTCGTTTTTTACATGTTGCTGATTCACTGTGTTTTCCGCTGCTGATCCACTATTGATCCAATATTGATCCACTGTTGATCTACTGTTGACGTTTCCTTTTTTTACAACACTGGTGGAAAATGGTGGACAGGAAGACGAAACTGAAACAGTTGCTTTGTAGAATACTGGACTCGTATTCTAATACCGCTTTAACAAGTCTATCATAGAGGACGGTACTCTTGCTATTTCCATTGTTGTTACTGATGCTGCTGCTGCCATTCTAGTCAGTGCACACACCTGTAATGACCCACATTTAAGCCCACACGATTATTCGCGAGTTATTGCCGTATTTGTGGTTTTGCAGGTCGAATGGTCTCGCTTTTAGGCGCATGCGCTTGTAATTGTGTTACCAGAATGTGGAAATTTAATTGCACATTTAATCCTGTAAAGGTGGTATCATTGTGGCATCAGTGTGTTGCGTGTGTTGCGTGTGTTGCAAGTTGGGTGTACTGACAGGATTGGGTACACTTACAAAAATAATTTAACCGCGGTTCGCGTTGTAGACACCAGGGAGGCGTAAAATATTACGACTCCCTGGTGCATACTCAGCCGGACTGAGCTTTCCGCATCCATAGCAACACCGCCAGTCCAGCCTCAAGGATCAAAGCCGCAGATGCAGCTCCTAAAGCGGTAGGAGGTGAGTAGATCAGACCCACCACCAAGTTAGTGGTCAAAGACGGAAAAATTCTATTCGCTGCATTATTTATTTCCAGTCAAGTATCCCATGCTCATTTGGACGGAGCACCTGAAAAATAGTGCTATGGCCCAATATATGGGCCTAATGTGGGCCTCGCTATCTCTGCCTTGCCTGCCTCACGGCTTCAGACTCGGGTCTTCTTTCAGCGCTGTGTGGTACCCCCGTGAGCGTGGTCACAGCAGGGTGAGTCTGGAGTTTAGTTTGACCACTCTACTCTACTCTAGTACTCACTGCTTTGCTTCGGCAGAGTCAGCGCTGCACATGAGATACAGACTGACAGTCTGGGAGTCGTATTCCCAGGCTGTAGTGTAGTGTAGGCCCTACTCGTCCTCTACACTACAGTCGTAGTCGACACTACTCACTAGTCGTAAGTCGTAGGCCAGGCTGAAGGCGCTGGCATGACTACTGTTCCCCAGCGATGGAATGACGGTATTTGTTTGGATGACTTGCACTGACCTTCGAAGCTTCGCTCTAGACGCTGCACTGCACACATGACAGTTACGTTTGTATCGCTAGCGCTGCAGTCTTACTCTTACTTAGACAGTCTGCCGAGTGCAGGTAAGATTACTTGTAGCAGTTTGCGGAACTGACAGAGTCAGTAGGAGTTCAGTTTCAAAGAGCAATTTTAATTGCTAAAAATATTCTGCTAACTGTTACTTTATGCTTGCGCTCCTAGATCCTAGCTATGCAAAGAATATCTGTTTTGTCCTGACCCAAGTACTTACCCAGGTTGCACCGCTAAATGAAACAGCCAGGTACTGGGTGTGGGCTACAGGCAGCAGACACTAGGTAATAAATGTCCGCTTCCACCGCTAGAGAGGAATTTCTTTGATATTATTCAGTGAGAAGCTGTGTTTTAGTGGATATTAGTTACGCGGCTCAGTAATTGTGGAGGAGCAGAATGCAACGGGCGCACTAGCCACTCGGCTTTTGTACCCAGTTGCACGAGAAGAAAGTCTTCGTAACCACTGTTTGCTACCAGTTTTACTTATAATCGAGAGCTAGTGCGTCGGTCGACGGAGCTGAAGGCGGTGGTACCCAATGTCTGGTTGTTCACGAGATGCTCTCAAAGAGCACCTGAAGCTAATCAACGAACAATTAGCGAACAAGAAATCTGAGTAAGTTGTCATTCCAAATGTGTACCGACCAGGGTTCTAGCCAGATAAAAATAATAGGGGGCGGGCAGGGGAAACAGTTACCTCGTAACCAAAATAATTGTCCCGCAATGCAAAATGCAACGTTCGGGGAGGGGGGGGGGCGAATCCCCAAATTCGCCGCATGGCCCAGACAAATGTGCATTTATGACCCCTCTGTTACTGAACATGGACTGCATTTCCGTTGAATGGAATGAATAAAACAAGAATCGACAAATGAGTGTGGGGGGGGGGGGCACTTTTTCACAGGAGGGCACTCAATGGAAGTGGGGGGGGGGGGGGGAGGGGGAGTTGCAGCGCCCCCTCCTTTGGCTAGAACCCTGCTGACAATGCTGCGTTGCTGTGAAACTCACGGGTACATTAATGTGCATGATTATAATTATGTACAGTCGATAGGAATTTTGCTGCATTCAGTGAAGAACATTTGCGTGGCGTGGTCTTGGCATTACTCTGGTGATCACTTCCCCCAAATTTAGTCTATTCAGCGGCTAGTTATCCCGACCTTGTGCTCACAAAGGTTGGTAGTTATGAAATACTCGCCATCCAACCCCAGCTGAACCTACAGTTACCATGGATACCTTGGGGACATGCTGGCTACTAGTACTTTTTCCCGGGGAGTTCTGACTGTAAGAAGTGAACATTTTGCAAGCTGACAGTTGAGTGATTTGCAAAGAATTCCACTTACTTTAGTGGGCACAACGTGTAGTTACCCTGCCATCACATATCCACCTTTTACCCCCCCCCCCCCTAGTACAGAATAATAATAATAATAATAATAATAACTTTATTAGGATGACCCAAAGGCTGACCGCCTATCGTGGGGTCCGTCGCATTGAAGGATGATGGTACAAGAGAGTACAGATTGGGAAGGGGGGGGGGGGGGAGGACTACGATGAACAGGGTGAAGGGAGAGAAGGAATGGCCGCATACTACTAGTAACCACGTTTCTTGAGTTACCCGAATGTACATGTAATTGTTCTCGGTGAAATGCAAAATCGTGTGCCTTGTTTGAGATTGTGACGGTGATTGAACTGGTACAGTACACACACATACATGTATGCATATGCATGTGCATATGCCTAATGCCTCCATGTATACCGCATATTGTACAACATTTTGGTAACAGGTTACTCCTGGTATGTGATATGAGAGGCTGCATGGCAGGTGGTCCGAGTCTTTGGACAGTGGTGCGAATATCCACGGCAGCTCAGCCCTTTAGTCGTCCCTGAGACGAACCATCATTCATTTCGTACTCGGACCCCCAGTCCCTCCGAAATGAACACAACATGCTATGCTGGACAACGTGAATCGCATGCATGTTCATTTATACTTGTATGTGACAGTGCCAGTCGACTTGAAATTTAGGCTCTCCCTCAATGAATGATGTTTCTTTCTCAGGGACGACAAGAACTTTGCGACCACCCCTAAATGGATCTACTCCCTACACTAATGATCATGACATGATCATTAGTGATCATGACATGATCATTAGTGTAGGGAGTAGTACCTAGATTGTTATGACACTTGGAATACATATAGATGCTAGATAGTTCCCTGTATATCCTGGTGCCCAATCTGTGTATGTGTGTGTATGTATGTCTGTATGTATGTGTGTGTGTGTATGTGTGTGTGTGTGTGTGTGTGTGTGTGTGTGTATGTGTGTGTGTGTGTGTGTGTGGGTGGTGGGTGTATGTATGTGTATGTGTGTATTATGTGTCACACTGATTGTCTGATTGCACCCACACAGGTATGCAGAGTCTCTGTCTAAACTGAATGTAAAGTTACAGCAGTACCTAGACGATAATGGCCACCTCGGACCTGCAACAGCCACCACCACCACTACCACCACCAGTAACAGTACCAGTGCAACCACCAGTGACACTGGAGCTGATGATGGTGTGTCCAATGCAGGAGGAGAGGAGACGAATGACAAGAGTCAAAGTGTCACTTCAAAACAAACATTGAATGGTGGAGAAACCGAGGAGAAGACGAAGACACCTGCTGCGGACGCCTCAAAGGGTCTTCTTGAGCTTCTGAGCAGGGCAAGAAGGATGTGTTGGGATGAAAGTCATCTCTGCAAAGCGTCACTCACGGATATTCAGGAATGGCTATCCACACTAGTATGTTGTCATGGTAACAGTTTTATTCTTCATAATTGTAATAATACAGCTTGCGTACAGAGCCAGAAAGGGTGGATTCAAGCCAGGCCCGCTTCCGTCTCCATTCTAGCAGCAGTAATAATAAAAACAAAAACAATGCATCAGCTAAATATAAATTATAACTCTAAGACCTGTGTACAAAGTCTGATTTCCTTTTCGGTTTGCCGGTTGGTAAGGATCGTATTGAGTCAAGAAACGCGCAAACTTCTTTAGTGCCGGGAATGCTGTGGCTGACCAAGTTGTCTCCGAGAGATGTGACAAGATTAGTAGCTGAAGGTCCACTTCCGCCGTTTGAATCAGAGGAGACGTAGCACGACATCGCGAGACGGAGAGCACATTTCTCATTCATCCTCATCGCGTGACCCATGCGGTGTAGACGATGGTCTCTTGCCACAAGTTTCGAGAGTGGCTGAGCGTTACATCTTGGATATAACTGTCTGCCGTTGATGATGGCAGGATAGCACACTCTAATCAGGTTCCTGAGTTGGCCTTAGTTGGACCCCTTGTCTCACAGTTGTATAGTAGTAACACCAGCGATTGGTAGAGCTTTCATATCATTTTCTCCGATACATGGTTACAGCAGTACCCGGAACGATGTGAATTTTGACTCCTGATTTGGACCTCACCTTAGCCGAGTTTCACGCGAACCATGATTTTTTGGGGAACTTGTAAGCGATTGGTGGTCTCAGATGATGCAACACACAAGCATGATCGTGGCTGATACCTGCTGACTCTGAAAATTGTCTGCGAAAGCAATGCTGTGAGTGAGTCTGTATGAACTGGCCCTTCCCCTTTGGGTAACTGGAACGGTCAGTCTGGAAGCAAGACTCATTTCACTTTCCACTCGTTTTTGTGATTTCCCCAGGTGCTAAGGTCCCCTGGTGACCAAGTTGGGGCTAGTGAACCCCTTACCTCGCCCTTTGGCATACTGCCCCCCCCCATCTGTTCAGGCCCACATGTAACATCAAATTCCTTGAGTGCCAACATGCTTATGTGTCCGTGGGGTCAGAGTTCATTGGCCAACTGTACGGGTGCTTGCCAAGTGAAAACTGTTGCTCATACGGGGATCCTCCGAGGAAATATTTTGGATTTTTCGGCCAACAGGGCACGTTTTAGAGCTCTTTTTTGCTTCTTGGGATAAATTAGGCGGAGCATTCTGGACAAAAAGTGGTACGACCATGGTCATACTGATCTTACCGTGTATGAAGCTCCTGAGACCATTTTTTGGGTTTTATTGTCAATGTGTTACGTTTATTTCTGTATGTGTACTGGTTGCGTGGGTGATAGTCATGGCATGGTGATTAATGACAATCATGGCATACTACTTGCACTGCACACTGGTGCGCATATCAGTGCAATTACTAGCAGATAGACTTACTAAGGGAACTATACTCTTGTCTTTGATCTGTTTCTACAGACAAAGAAGTTGAAGGCCAACAAGGATGTTGGATTTCACTTGCAGGTCTTGACAGAGCTGACACAGCTCCGAGACTGTGCGGGTTGGAAAGTCAAGCCAGGTTTGGTCATCCATAGTCATGACGAGATATCCACCATGTTACCATCATCAGCTGCTGCTGCTGCCAATAATGGTGATTGTGATGATCACGATGCGGCTAAGACAACACTCGGCAGGAGACTATCGATTGCGTCGGTCGATTCATTCTTCGACACTGAGGAAGAGCATCTCTATAGACTCTGGAAGGAAGTGTGTCTGCTCTTGGACAACACTCTCATGTCTGAATTAGATGTAAGTATGGCCAGGCTGCGTATGTATGCACTGTGCACAAAAAAAGTCCTCATCCCAGACACAACGGACATGGAACAAGGAGGGGGTACGAAGACATTTATTAGGGAGATGGAGAGACGGAGAGAAAGACGAACGACTACATTATGAAAGAGAAAGAGAGAGAGAGAGAGAGTTTGAGAGAACGAGTGCAAGATAAAAGGCCTGGGTAGCTATGGCAAATATGGGCGTGCAAGTAGCTACCCAGGTCAATGGAAAAAAGGTGAGTAGGTGAGGGTAAGTACGGGGTACGGGGTGCTTGCAGGCCAGCTTGGAAAAGGTTGCAGGAGGAAATATACAGGAGGACGGGAGGAGGTAATATGAGGGGCGTAGCACCCGCTACGACTGGTACGACCATGGCCGTACCACCTTTCGAAAAGTGTGGTCCGTCTGGAATGTGCAAAACCGTAATAAAAAAATCAGGATCCATCGATGCATATGCGCATCATACTCTTTGACCTTTTTCTAGACTTGTACTCGTAGATCTGCCATGCATCTAGATAGCTGCAGTCGTACTGAGTACACTCGTACGTCTCTTATCCGGACACCTTGGTACCGGGCATTGCCCGTATCTCAGATGTGTCCGTATCTCAGGATAACTCATCTACCATGTATCATATCATTTTTGAAGAAGTTTATTTGGGCCATATTGCACATATTGCACATGTTCAGGATACAAAAGGAACCCATTGATAAAAATGTGTGGATTACATAGGTAATCCACACATGTATACCAACCCGAAATCGGGTTTTCCTTTGCTCGAGATAGCATTTTCAAAACGTAGTTTTACTAAAATTTGAAAAACAAATTTTCGTAAGGAAAACTACTCCACACGTGATCCATCAGCTCAAACGCGGGAACTCTAGCTTCTTCTTCACCCTTTTTCAGCGCATTATAGATCCACATACGGAAAAAAGTTCGAAACCCTCAAATTCGAAGCATTTGTGCTATAGGAACTCAAGCTGAAGGTGCCCGGTAGAGAGACGTGCCCGTATCTGAGGCGTCCGGATAAGGGGCGTTCGAGTGTACTGTACTCGACTCGACTGCACACTGAACAGTCCCAGAACGCAGGATTTTGTGTCTTTTTTACAAAATTTTCCCGCGGGGGAGGTCCCCCCACCCCCCTCCAAAACGGCCTTCGGTCTTACCACTTCCAAAACCCCTCCTACGCCCCTGAATATACAGGAGGATGGGAGGAGGTACCTAACAGTAATCACTATACGCGTAACACACACTGTATGCCACGGTCCAGGGAGGGAGTCATAGGAACTAGGGTGTACTCATAACACACACTGCATACCACGGTCCAGGGAGGGAGTCATAGTTACTGGGGAGATGGTACGAGATAATACTATCCGATACTATGTGTGTTTTGATCCAGCTTTTGAAGTTCTTTGTGAACTGTGGTCTATGCAACTTTACTATCATGGTTGCGATCTTGATCTACTGATCCCAAGCACGGCCCTTGAGACTAGCGATGTCGTGTTGATCTACTGATCCCAAGCACTGCCCCTGAGACTAGCGATGCCATGTTGATCTACTGATCCCAAGCACTGCCCCTGAGACTAGCGATGCCGTGTTGATCTACTGATCCCAAGCACGGCCCCTGAGACTAGCGATGCCGTGTTGATCTACTGATCCCAAGCACTGGCCCTGAGACTAGCGATGCCGTGTTGATCTACTGATCCCAAGCACGGCTCCTGAGACTAGCGATGCCGTGTTGATCTACTGATCCCAAGCACGGCTCCTGAGACTAGCTATGCCGTGTTGATCTACTGATCCCAAGCACGGCTCCTGAGACTAGCGATGCCGTGTGGATCTACTGATCCCAAGCACGGCTCCTGAGACTAGCGATGCCGTGTTGATCTACTGATCCCAAGCACGGCTTCTGAGACTAGCGATGCCGTGTTGATCTACTGATCCCAAGCACTGCCTCTGAGACTAGCGATGCCGTGTTGATCTACTGATCCCAAGCACGGCTCCTGAGACTAGCGATGCCGTGTTGATCTACTGATCCCAAGCACGGCTCCTGAGACTAGCGATGCCGTGTTGATCTACTGATCCCAAGCACGGCTCCTGAGACTAGCGATGCCGTGTTGATCTACTGATCCCAAGCACGGCCCCTGAGACTAGCGATGCCGTGTTGATCTACTGATCCCAAGCACGGCTCCTGAGACTAGCGATGCCGTGCATGCGGGTGTGCATACATTGCCCTGCCCCAAAGCGACTACAACGGGCATCCCTTGAACAAAGCGTGTATCATTTTAGCTGATCGCAGGGATCCATGCTCTCCTTGTACGTTATGACTCCCTGGTGTATAGTATAGCAGCACAAATCCGGCCAAGGAGGTTTACAGTACTCATACTGTAATATACATATACCGTTTTTCCGCAAATAAAAGGCCGTCCTCGTATACAACGCCTTCCTCGTATACAAGGCCGGGGCAGGGGCGATTGAAAAAATAAATGACCGCCTCTGATTAGAAGACCGGGCCTACTAAATGAGTCTTTGTTCTTGTGTTAAAAATAGAAGACCGTGCTCAAACTGTGGGAAAAAATTGAAGACCGTGCTCAGACTGTGTAGAAGAAAATGGAAGAACGGGGGGTAAAACTGTGTGGCGAGAAATAGAAGACCGGGGTCAAACTGGGTTGAACGAATAAAAGACCGTCCTCGAATACAAGACCGTCATCGATTATAAGGCCGGGTTAGGACGGGGTTGAAAAAATAGTTGACCGGCCTACTATTTGTGGAAATACGGTAGATCTGTATCTCCACATATAGATCTGTATCTCCACATTTGTTACATTAGTGACACCAGGTCGGCTCTAGAACGAGACCTGGCTGAGCAATGTGTTTTCTTTTGACTGCACCTGGTCTGGATCGACCAGAACATGTTCTGCTGAGCAATGTGTTTTGTTTTGACTGAACCTGGTCAGGATCGACCAGTACATGTTCTGCTTGCTCTGACCTGAGGCCAGAACAGTCGGCGCAGTTTTCCCCTTATCGTTGTAAAACCTACAATTATTCTGCCTTAATGGGGAAAGGGAGGGGTAAAGCTTTGCACGTTCAAACTGTCTCAATGTGTGTGTGCGTGTGTGCATGTGTGTGTGTGTGTGTGTGTGTGTGTGTGTGTGTGTGTGTGTGTGTGCATGTGTGTGCGCGTGTATGTGTGTGCATGTGCTTGTGTTACTATAGGCACTGCTGGATGCACCCAGTACTGTTCAAACACAGTTCTGTAATCACATGATCCAACTCTACAGTATCATTGCCACACCAGAACTAGTCTGGCATCGCTGGGTACAGGTCCGACAAGCTAGAATAGCTCAACTTTCAACTGCTGCAGCAGCAACTACACAGCAACGAATGGAACGCATCATCTGCACATTGGACTATCTGATGAAGACAATTCATCTTGACTTGACCGTTGCTACCCTGCTTGCGACTAAGCCAGCTCTGGATATGCTTGTGAGTATCCATGGTGCCGATGTCATGAAGGAACTCTCCGCTATTCTTCAAACTCTAGCAAGTGAAGACGGAGATACCGCAGCGAACACGCAGCCCAACGCCGCTAACCATTCCAGCACTGCAGCTACAGCGTCTCCATTCGTCACAACATCACAACGTCAAGGCAACTGGGACACTGGAAACTTTCAGACTTTCTGCAAACTGGCAGGACACATCGAAGGATATGTACAGCAGTTACATCGTCTACTTGAAGATCACGGACAACAGTTGAATAGAACCGACGGGTCTAATGGTCGAGATTCCAGGAAACCAGCATCACCACGACCCAATCTTCAGCGCACCCTGAATCAACAGTTTGGAAGGCCAGCAAACTTTATGAACGCGGAATCTTCTCTGATCGAAGAAGATGAAGATGTCGACAATCACGTCATTTCCATGGCAACTGGGCAGGAAGCTGAGCTGCAGGAATCAGTTGGCATGACAACTGCAGCAGGCACAGCAATGGGAACATCAGGCATTGGCGGCGCAACTCTTCGTCATTCCCGGGAACGTTGGAAATGGAGTGCAGAGTTGGTGAAACATGGCGATATGCTGGGACAGCTGCTGGCCAGGTCTGTGAAAGATAGCGGACACAGTTGGCTCAGTCAAGAAGTGGAGCAACTGAAGAAACTTTCCCCAGATGAGTTATCTTTCAGTAAGTAACTGTTTATGCGCCAATTGTTTTTTTGGGGAGGGGGGACTGGAACTGATGATTTATTTGTTTTATTTCAAGTCATGTCTGGCCTGGGTCTCGGTGTGTGTGGTGGTGTGGGGGGGGGGGGGGGGGGCATTTTGCTGAAAAAGACGAAAGGTGCGCACACATACATTGGGACAGCTAATAAAATCCGACTTGTTGGTTATGCAGCTTTTCATTTAGAGAATGGGTGTGTGTGCCTGTGCATGCACGTGCACATGAGCAAATGTTATTTTCATTTTACTTTTGATATTCTGTGCAGGTCCGGATACAGCCTTGAGACCATCAGCTGATTGTCTGTCGGCGGTAAGTGGCTTATGTGATGGTTGAATAGCATTCTCAATTTTGCTGCATTTCTCCTATTCCTGGTTTAATGTGTTAGTTACAGTCAACTTCGCTTATAACAACACTCGGCGGCGGGGCATCAGAAGAGTGTCCTTATTCGCGAAGTGTCGTTATACCCGAAGTCTCATTATATGTGTCACAGTTGGATGGGACTTTGCTCTGGGCATGAAAATTATGTCATTATTCGCGAATTGTCGTT
This sequence comes from Sycon ciliatum, assembly GCF_964019385.1. Classification (NCBI taxonomy): domain Eukaryota; kingdom Metazoa; phylum Porifera; class Calcarea; order Leucosolenida; family Sycettidae; genus Sycon; species Sycon ciliatum. The sequence continues at coordinate 237,678 of NC_088647.1, read as the reverse complement.
ATATCCGCAGTCGTTATTAGCGAAGTGGACTGTACACACACTTGTACGAGTATGTATGTATGCACAGATGATAGGTGCAGTGAAACTGATTTTTCTCTGGAGTTATTTTCCAATCAAAGTTTTTGATGTCAAACCGTTCTGAAAAGGCAATGGTCGCACACACGGCAGGTATTTGCCGAAAAAGTTGCACTTTCTATGCAGAGCTGTCCATGCGTGACAAAAGGTCACTGAAGGCAGGTGGTCTTTTAAGCTAGGTACAGTGTACCGCTGCACAAACAATAGCTATAAGTATTTTTCGGATTTTCTTGCATTATTTGTGTGTTCTCTTGTCATTATTCCATTATTCCAGTCTGCCATTGCATTCTTCTCTGAGTGCAAGTCCTATCTCAAGCTAAGTACTGTTCAGTTGGAGAACACCTTTACAGTCTGGAAGCCAAAGGCAGCATTTACAGAGCACGTGGACGCAGCAGTTGTTGAAGTCATGAAACACGTCAAAGAGGTGCGTGTCTTGCTGGGTAACATTGGTGATGATAGGATTCATTGCTAATGTGATAGTTTCTTGTTGTAAGGCTGTACATGTATAGCACACATAGGATAATACTGTAGTCTGTAGTCTGTATTGAGGAAGCACTCAGCTTCGACATGTACAGTGTTTTGGATGTCAGTGCATGACTACCTGATGTACATTGAACCCAGTGCATGACTACCTGATGTACATTGAATCCAGTGCATGACTACCTGATGTACATGAGTCCAGTACATGACTACCTGATGTACATTGAATCCAGTGCATGACTACCTGATGTACATTGAATCCAGTACATGACCACCTGATGTACATTGAATCCAGTACATGACCACCTGATGTACATTGAACATAGCCAGCAATCGTGTGTCATCACGTACATTCAAAATCAACATAATTTTGCGAATCGACCTTTTTTTCAGGATCACTTTTCAACGAGGACGAAGCAAAGTCGGCGGAACGAAGCCTAGAGGAAGAAAATCACCCTCTCCACTTCACCATCACGATACTGACATAGATACGAGATGAAACAACTAAAAAATCCACAAGAAAACTGTACGGCCATCATCGCGCTGACTTTGGTCTGACTTTGGTCTGAGAATTTCTATCACGATCAAAAATGTACGAGGAGCACTCAAAAATAAGCCACAGACGTACCTTTATCGCTCTCTACTCCTTTTTCAAGGCACAAAAGTCGACTCTCCACTTTCAAACCAGGAACTAGACATACCAGTGGTCCTTTTCAGCTGCTCCACGAGCGCAGGAAATGTTCACCAAGGGGCGCAGAGCAGCATCCATTCCAGAAAAAGAGCTAAAATACGAGTAAGACTGCATGCCTGAGTACATGAGTACATGTATGAGTACATGCAGAAAATAGTCAATTTCAGCGTTTCTGCTCCAAACAGCAACTAGCTTCGACTAGAAACAAAGATTACACCAAAGGATCAAACAACAACCATTTTCTGCAGTTTTTTTGCAGATGGCTTCCTTGTGCTTGGCCCAGCACGCCAAAATTCACACCTCGGAGGAGTACAAGAATTACAACTCAGATGTCCTCGATTGCTGGCCATGATCCAGTACATGACTACCTGATGTACATTGAATCCAGTGCATGACTACCTGATGTACATTGAATCCAGTACATGACTGCCTGATGTACATTGAATCCAGTGCATGACTACCTGATGTACATTGAATCCAGTACATGACTACCTGATGTACATTGAATCCAGTGCATGACTGCCTGATGTACATGAGTCCAGCCTAGCCTGTAATGGCAAGGCACTACACACTCTTGCTGGCTGACTATGACAATTACGATGAGATTTTAACAAAACGAGTCTATCAACTTGCATACATGTGATCTGATATGTGTGTGTGTGTGTCGGTGCGCGCGTGCGTGTGTGTGTGTGTGTGTGTCGGTGCGCGCGCGCGTGTGTGTGTATGTGTGTGTATGTGTGTCTGTGTGTCTGTGTGTCTGCATGTGTGTGTGTGTGTGTGTGTGTGTGTGTGTGTGTGTGTGTGTGTGTGTGTGTGTGTGTGTGTGTGTGTGTGTGTGTGTGTGTGTGTGTGTGTGTGTGTGTGTGTGTGTGTGTGTGTGTGTGTGTGTGTGTGTGTGTGTGTGTGTGTGTGTGTGTGTGTGTGTGTGTGTGTGTGTGTGTGTGTGTGTGTGTGTGTGTGTGTGTGTGTGTGTGTGTGTGTGTGTGTGTGTGTGTGTGTGTGTGTGTGTGTGTGTGTGTGTGTGTGTGTGTGTGTGTGTGTGTGTGTGTGTGTGTGTGTGTGTGTGTGTGTGTGTGTGTGTGTGTGTGTGTGTGTGTGTGTGTGTGTGTGTGTGTGTGTGTGTGTGTGTGTGTGTGTGTGTGTGTGTGTGTGTGTGTGTGTGTGTGTGTGTGTGTGTGTGTGTGTGTGTGTGTGTGTGTGTGTGTGTGTGTGTGTGTGTGTGTGTGTGTGTGTGTGTGTGTGTGTGTGTGTGTGTGTGTGTGTGTGTGTGTGTGTGTGTGTGTGTGTGTGTGTGTGTGTGTGTGTGTGTGTGTGTGTGTGTGTGTGTGTGTGTGTGTGTGTGTGTGTGTGTGTGTGTGTGTGTGTGTGTGTGTGTGTGTGTGTGTGTGTGTGTGTGTGTGTGTGTGTGTGTGTGTGTGTGTGTGTGTGTGTGTGTGTGTGTGTGTGTGTGTGTGTGTGTGTGTGTGTGTGTGTGTGTGTGTGTGTGTGTGTGTGTGTGTGTGTGTGTGTGTGTGTGTGTGTGTGTGTGTGTGTGTGTGTGTGTGTGTGTGTGTGTGTGTGTGTGTGTGTGTGTGTGTGTGTGTGTGTGTGTGTGTGTGTGTGTGTGTGTGTGTGTGTGTGTGTGTGTGTGTGTGTGTGTGTGTGTGTGTGTGTGTGTGTGTGTGTGTGTGTGTGTGTGTGTGTGTGTGTGTGTGTGTGTGTGTGTGTGTGTGTGTGTGTGTGTGTGTGTGTGTGTGTGTGTGTGTGTGTGTGTGTGTGTGTGTGTGTGTGTGTGTGTGTGTGTGTGTGTGTGTGTGTGTGTGTGTGTGTGTGTGTGTGTGTGTGTGTGTGTGTGTGTGTGTGTGTGTGTGTGTGTGTGTGTGTGTGTGTGTGTGTGTGTGTGTGTGTGTGTGTGTGTGTGTGTGTGTGTGTGTGTGTGTGTGTGTGTGTGTGTGTGTGTGTGTGTGTGTGTGTGTGTGTGTGTGTGTGTGTGTGTGTGTGTGTGTGTGTGTGTGTGTGTGTGTGTGTGTGTGTGTGTGTGTGTGTGTGTGTGTGTGTGTGTGTGTGTGTGTGTGTGTGTGTGTGTGTGTGTGTGTGTGTGTGTGTGTGTGTGTGTGTGTGTGTGTGTGTGTGTGTGTGTGTGTGTGTGTGTGTGTGTGTGTAGGTAATGGAAAGTTCTTCCAAATCAAGCAGCGCACGCACTCTCTTCTATTGCTGGAGTCTGTGTGTGTACTGTCAGCATCATGTAGAGGAGTTTTTCACCAGTGTCAGCAGCAAGCAAAGGTACAGTGTATATTTTAACCAGTACAATCAGTACAATCAGTACAATCAGTACGGCATGTATACTAGTCTCGTAACTCCCTCAGTACTGTTAAACGGCTAATTTTTAGCGACGGTGATATTTTAGCGGTTGCAGCGAAAGGAGTGTTTTCTCTAAATGTTTGCCATGCCAATCGAAATTTTGCATGTAGGTATTTAAATTACTAACCATCCTTCTTTTTAAACTCCGAAACTCGGATCGCTGAAATATTTCATCGCGAATTGGTCCAGATTCATAAAACTCTAACCATTTTACCCGCTAAAATTAGCCGTTTTACAGTTTATCTCAGAATAATTCCCTGATAAAGGCTACAACTGCATTGACATTATATTCACTAACTACATTGTGCCACATTCTTAGTGTATGCCGGCAAGTATCTGCTGCAGGCCAGCCAATCAAGTGTCAGTTGGGTTTCCAGTATCATTGATTAACCCAAGCACAGAGTCACGGGATATTCTGTGTAGATAGAATGTTCCAATAGCTAAGTCTACGGTCACTTCTTTGTGCTCTGGGGCCACTGTGTCTGTTTGTGGTTGCATGACGCGCAGGGCAACAAAAGTCGAAAAAACGAAGAAAAAATCGTTCAATCGGCTGACAGAAAGGGGGTTCATCCGAACCCTGTAACCCCCCCCCCCCCCCTGGGTACGAGCCTGATTGCACATTTCATGATGATTTCTCAGCCCAGATGTTTCACTTATCAGTCTTTTGCGCCTGTAGACTCAATAATGCTATCATGCATAGCAAACTACTGCCGTAGACCAAAGGTACGCAGACCGTGTATATTGTAGCTGCGGTAGTCAAGTGAGAGTAACAGTCGGTAGATGCATGTGTCCCAAACCTCCTGACCGGATCATAACCAAAGTTTCACGAGAAGCACGGAGAGGCATCCGCACTTGATCTTACTTCTGCCAAAAACTAACGTGACAACAATTCCGCTGTGGATGAGTCCATCGCAGATCAAGTTAGGAGTTGCACTCTCATGGCTGTGTTCTCTTGTCAACACAAACAAGTCTTGTCCTTTGTGTCCTGCGTCCCGGGGAACGGAATGGCTGAGATTCCGTTACAACACTTACCGGTATTGTGCATGTACACAAAGGCAGAAAAGAACAGAGACAATCGGCTAGGTCATTGTTATAACACAGAGACAATCGGCTAGGTCATTGTTATAGCACAGAGACAATCGGCTAGGTCATTGTTATAGCACAGAGACAATCGGCTAGGTCATTGTTATAGAACAGAGACAATCGGCTAGGTCATTGTTATAGAACAGAGACAATCGGCTAGGTCATTGTTATAGAACAGAGACAATCGGCTAGGTCATTGTTATAGAACAGAGACAATCGGCTAGGTCATTGTTATAGAACAGAGACAATCGGCTAGGTCATTGTTATAGAACAGAGACAATCGGCTAGGTCATTGTTATAGAACAGAGACAATCGGCTAGGTCATTGTTATAGAAAAGAGACAATCGGCTAGGTCATTGTTATAGAACAGAGACAATCGGCTAGGTCATTGTTATAGAACAGAGACAATCGGCTAGGTCATTGTTATAGAACAGAGACAATCGGCTAGGTCATTGTTATAGAACAGAGACAATCGGCTAGGTCATTGTTATAGAACAGAGACAATCGGCTAGGTCATTGTTATAGAACAGAGACAATCGGCTAGGTCATTGTTATAGAACAGAGACAATCGGCTAGGTCATTGTTATAGAACAGAGACAATCGGCTAGGTCATTGTTATAGCACAGAGACAATCGGCTAGGTCATTGTTATAGAACAGAGACAATCGGCTAGGTCATTGTTATAGAACAGAGACAATCGGCTAGGTCATTGTTATAGAACAGAGACAATCGGCTAGGTCATTGTTATAGCACAGAGACAATCGGCTAGGTCATTGTTATAGCACAGAGACAATCGGCTAGGTCATTGTTATAGCACAGAGACAATCGGCTAGGTCATTGTTATAGCACAGAGACAATCGGCTAGGTCATTGTTATAGAACAGAGACAATCGGCTAGGTCATTGTTATAGTACTGTGTTTCATGCATATAGCAAGGCTAGGCAATCCCCATACAACTGATATTCTCTACATAATCTACATGTAGCTACAAACAAATATCAAGGCATGCACATTTGTGTGTATGCGCCTGTGCATTGGTATGTGTTTTGAACTTTTGACCATAACCTCCAAGCTGCCAGCCATGTGTCGCAGACTCTAATCATCTAGTTACAATATTCATTTGACTGTATCCAGCAGGATGTTGTTCAAATACCGGTATGCTTGTTAGAAAAAAATCTTCCTTTCTGCCCGCAGCTCACTTCGGAATCCGTTTCTCTCCAGTAGAAAATGGTTGGAGAAGACGAGAGCAGTGATTAGTGATGCCCTGTACGCCCATGAGTTGAAACGTCTCTCGATGAGTCTCCATGATGATGACAGTCAGGATTGGAATAACCAGAAAGCTCATTTCAAGGTAACATCACTATGTTGCACGTGAATACTGCACTGCACTACGTTGTACTGCACTGCACCGCTCTGCATGGCACTGCACTGCAGCGCACTCCACAAGCAAAGTTCTACATTGCACTGCATTGCATTGCACTGCATTGCATTGCACTGCATTGCATTGCACTGCATTGCATTGCACTGCATTGCATTGCACTGCACTGCTTTGCATTGCAGTGCAGTGCAGTGCAGTGCAGTACAGTGCATTGCACTGCACTGCACTGCACTACACTGTACTCTACTGCATTGCACTGTACTGTACTGTACTGCACTGTACTGCATTGCACTGCATTGCATTGCATTGCACTGTGCTGCACTGTACTGTACTACACTCTACTGTACTGTACTGTACTGTACTGCATTGCATTGCACTGCATTGCATTGTACTTCACTGTACTGCACTGTACTGTACTGTACTGCACTGTACTGTACTGTACTGCATTGCATCGCACTGCACTGTGCTGCACTGTACTGTACTGTACTGCACTGCACTGCACTACACTGTACTCTACTGCATTGCACTGTACTGTACTGTACTGTACTGCACTGTACTGCATTGCATTGCATTGCACTGCACTGTGCTGTACTACACTCTACTGTACTGTACTGTACTGTACTGCATTGCATTGTACTGCACTGTACTGTACTGTACTGTACTGTACTGTACTGTACTGTACTGTACTGCACTGTACTGCACTGTACTGCACTGTACTGCACTGTACTGCACTGTACTGTACTGTACTGTACTGTACTGTACTGTACTGTACTGTACTGTACTGTACTGTACTGTACTGCACTGTAGTGTACTGCACTGTAGTGTACTGTACTGCACTGCACCAGGGCATAGATTAACGGCCAGACATCGGACATTTTCCGGACATTTTCGGCCACTGACCGGACGTTTTCAATTTCACCGGACATAGTGTCCGGTCAAAAAAGGAAAAAAAGAGCAGCGACCTTTCGACTTTTTTATGCAAAGTTGGGCTTTCTTCGGCCGCTTCGTGCCAACTGCGACTTGCATATCGTACAACTAACACGTCTACACCGTAGCCTCAGGCGTACACTTCACCATAATTTACTTGATCCGCCTGTAGCAACGCGGTTGTTACAGTCAATTCACACTTTCGACCTTTGGTACATGGTGTCGACTTCGCACCTGAATCGATGGGTTGAACTGCAGTGCAGGTGTTCGCTCTTGAGAGGAATATGTCATCTTTTTTATCTTTCACTCTTTCACTGACCTGGAATGCAGATAGTCTTTTAGAACGTCTTCTGGAAAGCGAAAGGGAGATTCAGAGGACTTGTCGCCTGGCAAAAAAGTCTGTGGTGTGAAGGCCGCTACTTGCGATAAGTGGATCTCGGACAATGATGCAGAGCTGACTTTTTCCGCCTGGCTGATTTATGACCGGCAAAAGAACGATCGGCTGTTAGCAGAATGTTTAAGTGTTCCGTGTGCATCAAGTTTGTAGACAGAGTCCGCAGTTGTAAAAACTTCAGCGAGGCTTTCATAACCGGATCCAAGAACCTGAGAACATCAGCGTTCAAGGATCATGCTGGAACGGAGATGCATAAACGAGCAATGACTCTTTTCCGCAGGCAAGAGTGTCCCGCTCGAAATGCCCTCGAATTCGCTCCAATTGCGAAGGCACTGTGCGAGATGGACGATGGTGCTGCCGCTATTGCACGACGCAAATTCGAAGGTCAAGGAGCATATCGCGTTCGCAAAATTCTTGACTGCAACGCTTTCTTGTACATACATTTGTCGTCAGTAAAATAGTTCAGTTTCTAATACAAATAAATTGGCGAATTGTACATAGTAATGTGTGAGATACGTCCACATAATGAGTCATTGTGAATTTACTTCAGTACTACTAAAAAAAAAGAAGAAACACCCTGAAAATGTGTTGTGGAACATGTCGGGGCATGTCCGGACAGATTTCAAAACGGAAGGACATTTGTCCAAGCTAAATGAAATCCTTAAGCTATGCCCTGCTGCACTGCACTGCACTGCACTGCACTGCACTGCACTGCACTGCACTGCACTGCACTGCACTGCACTGCACTGCACTGCACTGCACTGCACTGCACTGCACTGCACTGCACTGCACTGCACTGCACTGCACTGCACTGTACTGCACTGCACTGCACTGTACTGTACTGTACTGTACTGTACTGTACTGTACTGTACTGTACTACACTGCACTGCACTGTCAGGAAGACTATGACTAATGGTATATGAGTGATGGTGTTGTACAATGTCAATCGGATGTATTTTTAAAGGCAGGACTTGCCAGGCTGTATCTTCTGGGCATGAATGCTCCTCTCGTCTACAATTTGTTCATTTGCAACTGGCCCGCTACGTCGCTGAGAACCTTCTCCAGGCCAGTTTTGAGAAATACCATACAGTATGATTTTCAACACGCAAAGAGACATAAAGTGAATGAAAAATGGATTTCTTAAAAGTAGGTACTTCACTCGATTTTTTCAAATCTGGTTTTTCTCATGTGTATCATCGGTAATCGACAAGGGTGGATATCAGAAGGTCACACACGAAATTTTATTGAAATCCACAATGAGATATTATGAATGGTTGAAGATAGGGGATTCAAGCGGCATAAGGCCAAAAATAATACAATGGGAGGTATGCATCGAGGATGGACGTGACCTTTTTTCGGGGCACATTGCCCCATTTTGGTGGGTACAACCCATTTTAGTACATTTATGAGTATGGCCTTACAAAGTTCATGAGTTTTTATGCAGAGTTGTTATCACAGTGTACGGTTGTAGTGGACTTGCCCCGCAAAACCTAACGGCGGCGGGAAATGGATGCATACGTCCCATTTGTAGCACCAACTATGGAGTACAGTCAACTTCGCTAATAACGACTGCGGATATAACGACAATTCGCGAATAACGACAGCATTTCCATGCCCAGAGCAAAGTCCCTTCGAACTGTAATACATATAATGAGACTTCGGGTATAACGACGCTTCGCGAATAAGAACACCTTTTTGATGCCCCGCCGAGTGTCGTTATAAGCGAAGTTGACTGTAGTACGATACTGTATACTGTACTATTCCCTGGCACCAATAGCATCTCCACAGTACTACTGTAAAACCGGGAATTTTCGCTGGTGTATTATTGTTGGAATTTCCCAAAATCAACGGTTAGGTATCGCGAAAATTTCGGTAAACCAGTTTTCCAGATCCGAAAATGTATTTTGCACACTGTGTGTCATGGCATGGTTAAATTTTAGGTCGCGTTTTATTTTAGGTAAATATTTCCTGTACCGGAGCTAGAGAGCGCAACGGTGTGGTTTGGTGGTTGATAACAATCTGGACTAGGCCGAACGCTGCCGCTTACCCCTCTTGAGTAGACGTACTTGCACCTGTCAAGTACTGCCGCCAGTGCCGGTGGTGGAGACAAGGAGACTGATGAAGAACGACTGTACCAAAGTAATTGAAAATAAATCTCCACGGAAATTTTCTGGTTTTGCAATAGTATATGCGGTGGATGTAGTTGCAAACAAATCAGAGTGTTTCTTTCCGAGCACACATCACTCACTGACACCAACAGCCATCTCTGGACCGAAACATTACAGATAACAGTTTGGAATAATCAAGAACGCGGCAATTGTGAATGCAATCACCATAGCAACCCCATAGCAACCCCAATAGAAACCCCGTAGCAACAGGTTTAGTTTGCTGTGAAATGAACTGATACAGTGATAGTGACTAAGAGAGTACCAGGAGGCAAATGCGGTGGTAAAGGCTATAAAAGACATTCTTCTGGCACTCAGCTATGTGTTGGTTAGGAACGAACTGTACGCAAAATCAAAAAAGCCGCTAGTAGTACTACACACATAGCACTGGTTTCCATGGCAATGTGTACTGGTATGTATCTAAGATCGTAGAGCTACTTTACTGCAACGTAGTGACTACACCCAATTTTCAAAGCTTGCTGCGATTGCTTCGATTTTGGTCTCATTTGATTCTCCCTGGCGTAACATAGGCAATCTGCAAGTATTATTTAAATCGGACCAGCCACTCTTGAGATAGTGACTTGAAGTGTGCAAAGTTGGACTTTCGCTGGAAACAGAAGTGAATGTGAGTGACGGGAGAATCGAGAAAATTTCACGACTGCGCAGTCAGTGCATGCAGTGCAGTGTACCGTGCACACGCCTCGTCACTCGAACTGCACACGCCTCGTCACTCGAACTGCGCGTACGGTATTGCATACTTTGGTATCCTGGCGCAGAGCAAATTTGCTGGTAGAGGAAGACGAAAGTTTCTCATTGCCTTGTAAGTTAACATGGCCAGTAGTTTTTAGACGCTGAAGACGATGGAATAGTCCGCGACGCTACGATGACCAGAACAACCCGAAATTCATACCCTGAAAAGGCGCTGAGCGCAGAGCTCCTAAACTTTGTCATATGGAAACGGGACTTCGTGTCTCAAGGGTACGGACATCTCCTCTCTCAGATAAAGCAATACACTCAATGCGATATTCTACAAGTTGACCTGGCCACGTTGAAAAGCACTGCGATGTCGGATTCTCCCATTGGAAGTGTTGTGTACAAAAAGGACGAGTACTCCCCAAGACAACGGACAGCGGGAACTGGTAATTGGGAAGACTTTTATTATAGACGAAGAGAGGGAGGCCAAGACGAACGTAACGACTTCATTATGGAACAGAGAGAGATTGAGTGAGGGCGGCAAGATAAAGGGCCGGGGTAGCTATGGCAAATATGGGGACGGGACGAACAGGTTGGCTTGGACTGCCTTGAGCAGGCGATTTGTGTCCCCGTGGATGTCACTTCTTCAAAATTGTGTCTGCTTGGTCTGCCAGCCCAACAATGAAGTGGAAGCTGCAGAAGAAAAAGTTCATGCTGGAAAGTTCCTTCTGCTGAGCCTCAGGGAGTTCGGACCAGTCACTGAGTACACGGGACAACACTTCTTTCCTGTAATCTTCCAGAAGACCATTGAACGTCTTCTGCACAATACTCCGGTCACTCATTGTGTTCTGTAGAGGCGTGCTTCTGCCTCGGCACACACCCACATCACACACTCAAGCAAAGGACTAGCTCATGACTATCGCGAGAAAACTCTGTTAGAAAATGTGACTCCAAGCCGCACTTGTTTGAAGCCTTCCAACGAATTCATAAAAACTATAACCAACTGACTACCGCTATGATACCGTTTACTTATAACTAACACTTGCATGCGAAGAACTCAATGAGCAGGCGCAAAAGAAGGTGAAGACAAGGACTTTTAAAGTGTGAACACAAACGGCACAGCTACGTGCAACACGAAACGAGGGTGCATGTCAGTGACATGTGCGGCCTCCTGAACACATTGTATTCTTGATGTTTGCGATAATGTGGTCGCCAGCCCCAGCCTTGCCTTCTGTAGCTGACATCTTTGAAACATCATCCAAGACTGCTTTAAGCACTTCCAGAGTATGAGTGGCAGTTCCGCACTGCATGTCCACCATGCCCAAGCTGTACACACGCTGTGTACTCGCGCTGCATGTCCACAATGCCCAAGCTGTACACACGCTGTGTACTGGTGGAGATCTTGGAGGCTCCGGATTTGTTGCCGTGCTTGCTTGTGCCGTCGCTATGCAGAGTCATGTCTTATTCTTCAGCTAGTTCATCGGCAAGCTGAAGGCTGGCCAGGCCTTTCAGCTCCACATACATTTGTGAGAGTAACCCATGCGATGGCAGACAATCAGCTTTCTTGCCCACTAGAGGCAGCACTCTGTCTATGACTTTCCATCAAGAGCGCATAACCCACCAAGAGTGTGCGACTCCCACATACCCTGCTGTCACGGCAGAATTTCAAGATGACGTCATGATGCAATGCTCCTTGCACCAGTGATTTACCACATGTGTACGGGTGTTAACGCATCGCATATTTTTCTTTGCAATCATTTGTACAGGATGAGATGGGCTTTGGTCCACCACATGTTCCGGATTCGTCTGACAATCCGTGTACAGTGCGCATTACATCATAAAAATGACGTCAACTTGAAATTCTGTCGGGACACCACCCATAGTCTAGTTGCGCACTCTCGGGGGGGGGGGGGGGGGGGTATGTACTCTGGCGTTCCATACATTGAAGGTACATACTGTAGCAACATTGCATGCTAGTACCTCCAAACAGCACTGGAGTACCTCTGGCAAGTACTTGCCGTCAGACATTGTAGGGATTACTTCACCACTACATGACTCTGCTTGCACAGCAACAACATGAGACCGGAGGGCAACATATTTGACAGGTCTGGTCACATGACTGAAGTGTCTGTTTTGGGTGCCAGTCCCCAATGAATGGTCTGTAGAAAGGTTGTTTTAACAATCCTCATCCTGATGACTATTTATCGACTTCTTCCTTAATGTAACTATGTTCTGCATGTGTGTGTGTGTGTGTGTGTGTGTGTGTGTGTGTGTGGGTGTGTATGTGTGTGTGTGTGTGTGTGTGTGTGTGTGTGTGTGGGTGTATGTGTGTGTATGTGTGTGTGTGCATGTTTGTGTGTGCATGTATACATGTATGCTTGCACACTATATATTGTGTTCTGTCTGTTATAGGATGAGAAGAGTTCCTACCCCATCAAGCATTTCTGTCTTGGAGTGTATAGCTTGCTCTATCACGTGACATGCTGTGGCAAATATTGTCGAGAAGGCAGACAGAAACTAGTATTTGAGCTGCTGAGTCAGTTGTTAGATCAGCTAGCATCACGCTATTCCTGTGCCAAGCCAACTAGGAGACGTCTTGATCTTTTCAGGTTAGTTTATCCTGGTGGACAAGGTACATGGATCCAACCACTTTTCTGTACTGTATGATGAATCACACGTTGGAATCTGTAGCTAGTGTTTCTTGTGCAAGTGCGGCACTTGGAAGTAAATGGTCATATTTAAAAATTATTAAAGTAGAAAGGAAAAGGACATATGGAAACGAGTTAAGAGTAACTCTCCACCACTTTCTGACTGTATATAGTATCTAGTTACAGTGGTGGAGAGTTACTCTTAACTCGTTTCCATATGTCCTTTTCCTTTCTACTTTTATTATTGGCTCAATACCCGAGTTTAAAAATTATTATTGTTATTATTATAGAAAAAATGGTTAACCAGTCGTCCATCATTGGTGTGTGTGTGTGTGTGTATGGCAGTGTTTAGTTACCAGGACCAGGTGTGTGTGTGTGTGTGTGTGTGTGTGTGCGCGCGTGTGTGTGTGTGTGTGTGTGTGTGTGTGTGTGTGTGTGTGAACGTGCGCGCGCGTGCGCGTGTGACCATAGTCGTTTTTCTTCTCTCTCTCATTCTCCTAGCTCTTCTTCCCTTCTTCTGGGTGGCTACCAAGAGCTAGTGCGTGCTGGAGTGTGTGGTGTGTGTCGAAAAAAAAAGAAAAGAAGATAGAGATATTCTGTAGAAAGGAAGAGGACATAATTATGGATACGAGTAAGAGTGACTCTCCATCAGTGTATACAGTCAGAAAGTACTCTTCCTTTCTACATTTATTATTGGCTCAACATCCGAGTTTTAGAGATTTTCTGGCCCGGAAAAAGCCGATTCAATCAGCTGTGTGGTGTAGACCAGGCTAAGATTAGTGGCGGTCAATTCATCAGCCTTGCAAGCTGTTGAATGGTGTAATCCCACCACAAGTTGCTATGTGTAACATAGCTGTTCGCTATCATCACTTCCGCAATGGGCATGTGGAAGTGGAAGTGTGTGTGTGTATGGAGAGAAAGGGGGATCCCCTCCTCAACCAGATCCTGGAGGTTCCCCTAATTGTAGTGTACTACAGTGCATTCTAGAGAGATGAATGGTGTATCTATGAATGGTGTATCTATGAACGGTGTTGGAAATGCATTGTGTTGCACAGGGACTGCACTGACATCGCGACAAGGTTTATAGTATTGTTGATCCTAGTCTTGATCCTCTACATAGTCCTCCCCCCCCCCCCTCACCCCCTCCCCCCCCCTCACCCCCTCTCAACCCCCCCCCCCCTCACCCCCTCTCAACCCCTCTCACCCCTCTCACCCCCTCTCACCCCCTCTCACCCCTTCTCACCCCTTCTCACCCCCCTCTCACCCCCTCTCACCCCCTCTCACCCCCCACACCCCCTCTCACCCCCTCTCACCCCCCCCCCCTCTCACCCCCTCTCACCCCCTCTGCCCTGGATACCATGTATTATAGGCTTTAGGTTTAAAACACACTTGAGCAGTCCTACACATGACACATGACACATGTGCAATAATGTGTGCTGCCTTGGGTGTTGCGTATTCACAATGTAGATCAGACTTGATCATGCTGCTGTCAACAGTTGATGACGTGCTGTGGAAGCTTCTACCTACTGGAGATCACCAGTATTCCTCATCACCATCATCTACAGCACCATCACCATCATCATCACCATCACCCTCAGCAGCAGCAGCAGCAGCAGCCATTGAAGTTGCTATACACAGTATTCATCAGTCATGTATGACACTGTACTCCACACTGGTTTGTGTCACATCGCCAATACAGACCCTTGTTGATGCTATGAAAGCATCTTGTGCCAATGGAGCAGCGTTCCCTAACCACTCTACAACCACTGCTAATGAGCACGACCAGTCTCAGGCTGAGGTGGAAAAGGCGACTGCAGGTGAGAGTAGTACTGTCATCAGCCACACACTATACTATTGTCTAATGCTACAATGTTGTTGAAGAGCCTGAAGTTTGTGCTACTACTGAGTGTTACGATACTATTGCTATGTGATATCCACCCCCCCCCCCCACGGCTGTTCTAGCGTGGCCATTTATCACAATGGCGGCCAAAAATCAGGATCCGCGAAAAACTTTCTACGTCACAAATCTCTATGGAAACTCGAGAGCACGCAACGCGTCGAGGAACCTTTTCAGTCATTTTTGTACTTGTTGAGCTTTTTTAGCCGTGTGACTGATTTTTAGTAGATTATTTGATCGAGAGAAATTCCAATTCTTCAGAATGTTTTCCTTTATGTATTCTCTCTAGACACCTTCTGGCTACATTTATACCTATGGGCAGGTGTGGACAACCAACCCTTGCGGGTCCGCCGGCCTGGGCTCCGGAGGATAACCTAAATTACGAACAACAACGATTCAAAGGATCAGTAACAACGACTCAGTTATTGAAATGTTAGGTATATTTACGCTTCCCTTTCTACTTCTCAAGTGTTCTTCTCTTCGGCTGGAGAATCATACGATTATAGTGAGGCAATGTCGTGGTCAGATACTGCGTGACCAGAACGTGGAGTCGATCGACATCACGGTTCATGTTCTCCAGGGACGAGCGTAGCTGTTTGAATTTCCTGTGAATACTTTCTCCACCTTGCTCACCGAGGAGGCCAAGGGAGACGCCGAATCTTCGCATGCAGGGAACTGTGTGACACTCAAGCAAGTGTAACTTCGGCGTGATGGACTTCCCAAGACGTTCTGCAATGTCATGCCTCACCATTGCCATGAACTCGGAAATCTGCTTCTCCAAGGATTCTAGGACATCATCATCTGCTACTTGGCACTTGGAGAATACTGCTCGACAACTAGCATACGCTGCAAACAGCTTGCTGTAGCGTGCCTGCAGCTCCTGAGCCTCCTGTAGTATGCTGGTCTCGTCCGGCGACGGAGAGTCTGACAGATATGTCTGGACCGTTGCTACTGGAGCAGAGGTGAGCTCCTCGATAACCGTCTGCTGCAGTGCCCTGTGGACGTGGTTGCCAATAAAGGCACCAGAGTGGTATGCCTGCCGCTCGATGCGATGCTTGACGAGTACTGTGTCAAAGCAGGACACACAGGGACCACTCTCCACACAAGCAGTTGATAACGACTGTTGCAGAGTAGCAATCTCTTCCTGGAGTTTCTGTGCTGACTCTTTCAGCTGCGCCCAGTGAGACTGTACTGCTGCAACTGCATCGATTGCAGCCTGGTCCCCCTCCCGGCAGTGTAGCACGACAAGGTACAAATGCTGTTGTACATTGCTTATGTCCTGCTGTTGCTCTACGAGCTCTGTCTGGGCTTCTCGCAGACGACGATTTTCCTGGGAAACACGTACGAAAGACTCTGACGGTTGCTGAACATCAGCGCTTAACTTGGCAAGCGCCAGATCCAGCTTCTCCGCATCCTTCAGCATGGCCTCGTACAACCATGGAAATATCCCGAGGTCCAGATGCAGTACAGGAATGCAAATATTTTCTAATTCTATTTCGAACAATGCTGGTCTAATAACGTTCTTGTGTTCCTTTGCTCTTGATAATCTGCTCCCGTCTGCCTGAAACGCTTCTAGGTTGGTGTTGAGAGTATGCAGTGTGCGTGTTGGTTGAGTGCTTGCAGTCTGGCTGTGCTGGAGGTCGGCCTTGGTGGCTTGACAGAACAAGCACGGGTATCTTCCTGCTGCACCGGAAAGCCCATACGCTTTCATTAGAAACTCGTAGTCTCCAAACAGTGACAGCTTAATCGTCTTGTCCTTCCATTTCATACCATGTAACTGTGATAGCTGATCACTGTATGGAGACAGAGTTGTAGCTAAGTTGGCCGGCGTGTCCTTGGCACAGAAGACGACGAATGGGACCGTGTTGTACAAGGCATTGGGGTGTGCAGTATTGGCCAGCTCAAAACAGAACTTGAAAGATTTATAGCCATGGTCACCCCCCACTTTCACCCATACCTCATCTTCGGGCAACCCCCCGGGCCAGATCAGTGTGCCGGCTTTGTCGTTCATGTCAATATAGTGCAGCACGAGATCGATGAGGCTGGTGAAAGAGACAACGAGGCAAAGTGATATATTGCCATCCTTGACTGTCAGAGGCACTTCACGGGCGATCAGTTCAAAGGGGAGTTCATCATGAAGCTTCCGACGCATGGCATGTTCGGACTCGAGAGGTACACCAAACTCCCGTAGGTACCTCTGCAGTTTGCGCAGCTTGTACCATGGCAGCTGCAAGTCTGCCTTTATGGCTAGCCCTACCCCACTGGCAGGCTTCTCAGACAGTACACCAGCATCGTGCAGCAAACTTTCTCTAGACTCCTTCGACATCACTCTAGTGGAGTGTACTCGCTGAGAGGCACTGCCAGACTCACCTCCACATACCACCTCGGAAACACTCTGCAGAGTCGATTCTCTTCTGCGCAGGACACGGCTTGACGCTTCACTGCTAGACACTGATGCTGTTGGGATCTTCATCCACATAATCGGGCGACGGCCAGTCCATTGCTCAATCTTGCCATCATCCTGCATGCTTCTAATAAGTTTGGCAAGGAGCATATTGGCTGTGCCGCCTCGAAGCATACCAGCTGATGCAGTCATTATTTCTGCCACGGTTGTTGGCGGTGATATTGTGCTGTGTGCGGCACCAGTGCTGAGAGAGCAAGTACTGCAGTGGCTTTTCAGCTTCTCCAGAGGAACGATTGCGGTGCAGCCGGAAAGAGCACTCTGGCTCACAAAATCACAATGTAATAGTTGCTCTCTCAGTACCTGGATTAGCAGTGGGTGTGGTGCTTTGTACTGTGAAAGCCGAAGTTGTTGGCTGCAGTGTGTGCATGTTTCATGCTCTTGGTGGTGAGCGTACACACAAGATGCACACAACAACAATAGACAACACGGTGGCTGCACAGGCCTATCAACAATATCTGCACACACACCACACGCTAGGCTCGGCACGGGAGAAATGAACCTACTCGGCTCTAGCCGTCCCTGGGTCTTAAAGGACGGAGGTGCTATCTGGTAGAATTCGTCTTCTTCCATGTCAATTGCGACATCCAGTGCAACAGGCTCCTTGGACGTGCTGGATGAGGCCTGCATGCCCAAAAACTTCCTCTTCTTTGCTGGACGACCACCCTGCACTAACTTCCCTCCCATCTCACATGAGGTACAAGGGCCAATTTCAGGGTGCTTTAGCCATTGGTGGGCAACCCTTGGCCTCGATGTTGCACTGGATGCAGCTACTGCACTGTACTCACTGGAGGCTGCAACTGCACTGCCACTGGGCTCACTGGACGTCGATGATGAGCCCGTTGCCACAGTAGAAACACCACTCGCACTGAACTTCGTAAGTACAGTTCTACACGATGCACAGAAATGTGTCGGGATGAATTTCAGAGTCATCCAAACATATGTCTGCGCTGTAGCAACGAGCTATGTCCACAGCATAGTCCTTCACAAGGTACACTGACGCTACTCTACCAGAATGCCTGCGATGGAGCTTTCCTGCACACAAACGGCACAGCTGGGCAAGGTTCTTCACGTGCTCCTCCATCCTGATCAGCTGATGCATCAAAACAATACACAACACGCGGACGGTTGGAAGCAAAAAACTGCTCATGGTATCAAGCTGATTCTTTTCAACGAGCAGCACAAAAGCCTTACCTTCACGAGAAAACTTCTTGATACCATGGCAAAAATCCAGAAACAAGGCTGAGTCACGTCAAAGTGCTCTATAGCCAAAGTGAAAGCTGCTGTCACGAAATATCCAGGGCTGATCAAAAAGACGAGAGAGACGCGCAAAAAAAGCAAAGGACAGATCTAGCTCTTGATCGCGGCAAGGACATAACCTTACCTGGCGAACCTGATCGATTTTACCGATTCCCGGTTTGATTTGGTACGGTTATCTCTTGGAATTTGGCCGGCTATCTGACATTTCCCGCACAGCTGACTCCCACGAGCGTCGTCATCTTCACCAAAAATTCAAATCTCAAAGGAAAATCAGCTGGCCTTGACTGGCTGTTTTTTCGCCCACTTGAACAGCCGTGCCTCCCCCCCCCACTGTATGTCAACACAATTCGGAGCATATCTATTTTCAGATGTTTTCGGCCTGGTTATGTTTGGCGGAAAATTTGTTGCGGCCGAAAATTTTGTTTTGCATGGTTCAGTGTGACAGTGTATACATGCGGCAGCAGTACAGGCCGCACATTTGATGCGGCCGAAATGGGTTTTAGCCCTGGGAGGCAGACATTTGGATGCGCCGACAATTTGTCGACTTGCAGTACGTACCTACTGTCGTGGACATGGAAATCCGGTCGCACGTCTAGCTGCCCCAGGGCGCTGGCCACGCAGCCATGGCATGCATGATTAATTACGCGCTGCTCGCATCGTATCAACAATTACATGTGCGCTGCATGCAACGACTTACGTTCTGTACGCGCTGAGGGCGCCGGCCCCGGTCAATCGACTGGATTTCCATGTCCGCGACAGTACTTGTTCCCGTTTCTTGTTATTCTCTCCATCCCTCTCTCCCCCCTCTCCACCCCTCTCTCCCCCCTCTCCATCCCTCTCTCTCCCCCTCTCCATCCCTCTCTCCCCCCTCTCCATCCCTCTCTCCCCCCTCTCCATCCCTCTCTCCCCCTCTCCATCCCTCTCTCCCCCGTCTCCATCCCTCTCTCCCCCCTCTCCATCCCTCTCTCCCCCCTCTCCATCCCTCTCTCCCCCCTCTCATCCCTCTCTCCCCCCTCTCTGCCCTCTCCATCCCTCTCCCTCCCCCTCTCCCTCCCCCCTCTCCCTCCCCCTCTCCCTCCCCCTCTCCCTCCCTCTCTCCCTCCCCTTTCCCCTCTCCCCCTCCCCTTTCCCCTCTCCTCCCTCCCAAATAATCTCTTGAATGTGAAGATATAACTTTACATTTCACGGATTGTGGAGCATCCACATGATTCGCGTGAAAACTAACATAGGGTCTTAGTCTTTAGCTGTTACTCTGATTGTGGCCACAGCAAAAATGTTAGTGAGGTGGCAAGTTAGGTGTTCACAGTGAAGAGACCGTTTGGGAGAGCGAGCGAAAGAGAGAGAGAGAGAGAGAGAGACAGACAAACAGACAGACAGACAAACAGACAGACAAACAGACAGACAGACAGACAGACAGACAGACAGACAGACAGACAGACAGACAGACAGACAGCCAGACAGGCAGACAGACAGGCATACAGACAGAGACAGACAGAGATAGACATAGACAGACAGACAGAGAGAGGCTGCGGCAGAGACAGGCGCAGAGAGACAGCCATACTGCAAACCAGACAAGCGGACAGACAGACATACAGACCGACAGACGTGCAGACAGACAGACAGACAGAGACAGACAGAGACGGAGACAGACAGAGGCAGGCAGAGACAGAGACAGAGACGGAGACAAACAGAGACAGAGACGAGGACACAGACAGGGACGGAGACTGAGACGGAGAGAGAGAGAGAGAGAGAGAGAGAGAGAGAGAGAGAGAGAGAGAGAGAGAGAGAGAGAGAGAGAGAGAGAGAGAGAGAGAGAGAGAGAGGGGGGAAGGGAGGGAGAGGGAGAGAAAAAGAGATGGGGGGGGAGGGAGAGGGAGAGAGAAAGAGATGGGGGGGGGGGGGGAGATATTGACAGGAAAACGAACAGGCAGACGGACAGTCAGACATAGAGACATAGAGACATAGAGAGAATGAGGAAAACTGCAATCCGGGGGGCAGTCGGGGCAGTCGGGGCAGGTTGGTAGAGTGCTTAATGCACCAGATTGCAGAGTGGTAAAGAGAAATACCAGGCAACCGAGACAGTGGGCTGTTTTGCTGTAACTTCACACACTGGAGATCATCAGGCAGCATTGAATATTCCATTGGGAGAGAAAGAGAGATGGGGGGGGGGGGGGAGGGAGAGGGAGAGAGAGAGAGACATCAGCATTGTGGAAATGACTGCAGTGGCGTACCCAGGGGGGGGGCTGCTTTGGGTGCAGAACCACCCCCCCCCCCCTCAAAATTTTCGACGTACATGTACATGAAGGCCAACTTGATGCACCCATGCCGCTAAAGTAAAAGTACCATAACTTTGCAACCGATTGTCCGATTCACGCAAATGACGGCCCATTGGAAAGGTCTTGAGTGAGGCTATACATTGAGATGTGATTGAATTTGTTAGTAAACTTCATTGTGAAATGGGCATGTTCATAAATCAGACTTTTGAAAGCGATTTTCGTGGCACAATTATCAGATTTTTCTAACGGATGTTTTGCGTTCCACTCGCTGTCGTCACTAGTTGATCATAGCTCACCATTGCACTTTCATGTGGCAGGACAGAGGGTTATCCATATTTTAAGGTGCCTCGACTTATTCTATTCCGATTTTCCGGGAACACTCCGATCAGCTGTTCCGACAAACCGACTGAAAACGATTGTTCACGAAAGTGTACTAATCTGTTGTTTCGGGCCCTTGAAATCCTAAAAATGCTACGGCTTCTAAAGGGGTAGCTGCCCCCTTGCCATCCTGACATTGAACACCTCAGACACTGCTTCTGATTTCTACCAACAGAAATGTGGCAGCCCTCTGCTAGTATCCTGTTTGTGAAGCTACCACCATCCATTGCACTTGCTTCCTCTATTACCTGATTCTATTTCTCCATACCAAAAGCAAGTGTATAAAACTCCTGGGAGCTTTTTCTGTGACTCCTGCCAGAAGTTGTTATGGTACTTTTGCCTTCTCGCCCCATTCAATGTGTGAAGTATTGTAAGTTGTTCTAGTACTTCAAAGTACATTAGTCAAATTGAAAATGGTTTCGTGATAATTATGATCTAGCAAGAGTGGTGTACTCTTGGACCTAGCTTACAGAGGAAGTATATTTTGTCCTCCAAATGGAGGGGTATATTTGAGATTGGGTACTTCAAGGCCTCATGGTTGCTCCATCCTACAGAAAAGTTCCTACATTTTCCCTGGACTTGGTAAATCATGGTAAATGCTTGAATCACGGTTAAATGGCACAGTAAAAGTAAACATCAACATATCAACCATCCATGTATCAAACGCACTGAAAAAATGCATTATTCGGTTCTTTGGGGAAATGTTGGAGCACCCCCCCCCCCCTCCCCCTCATTCCGGATCCTGCGTACGCCCCTGGACTGAGTTGAAGTCTATGAGTAGTTCAACGTGGTCACAGACTTTATTCGTTAGTTGAGCGAGTTGACAAAAGCCTGAAGAAAAAATAGACACAAAACTTGCCTAAATTATTTCTTTGGTGCTGCTTTGCAATGTTAATCATTCAACATACTCAGTACTGCCAATGATTGCACATTCCCTTACTCTTCCTTCTTCGCAATGATCCTCTGTACACAGATTCTCTGTTTTCTGATACTCTTGTTGTTTATGTGATACAGTAGATGTTGATAAGCCAGCAGCAAGCTCAGTGAAGTGGTTGCTGGAATTCTGTAGCAACAGTTGTCACCTGGCCACTTGTATTGGTACACCGATGTGGTCGTGGAGGCTTCTATTTGCCAACTGCACTTCGTCCACTGCTGTATCAAGTGAGAGGAACATGCTCTTGGCGCTGAGGGCCGGAAACTACCAGCTTGTTCGTCATCTTCTCCCATTAGTACTGAGACTGAGCAGCTTAGTGTGTGCTCAGTTTGACATGTTCCACGGTCTGGTGTGGCCCTTGCACTGTGTGATGCTCCATGCTGGCAAAGGTCTGTTCTTGTCAGCGCTCTTCAGACATGACAAGTAAGCAACGCAAAGTGTACACACACACACACACACACACACACACACACACACACACACACACACACACACACACACACACACACACACACACACACACACACATGCACATATGTACAAACATGCACACACATACACACACACACACACACACACACACACATACACACACACAAACACACACACATGTACATACAATCATATACACACACATACACACACGTATAATATACCCATGCACATACCCATGCACATGCGCACACATTTAGCACATGTCAACCCAGCAACACATCGTTAGCTCTGAGTAAACACTGCATATTACAGTTAGTTAGTTTCAGTTCCAGAAGTGCTGAGCTGGGAATTGAGGGGAATACTGGTGCAATGAGCCCAAAGCACTGTCAAGTTCGAAGTCGAAGCTCCGGCCGGAGTGTGACTGCATTCATCGTTTACCCTCACACTTAAAATGTAAATGCATTGTGATCATGGCACCAGATACCCTGACGCCGTCAATCCTTTTTCTGCACCTTGACCTCACCCACTTACTGAGGTGTGATGAGCCCATAAGTGGGATTATTTCCAAGTCCACCCCGGGTCTGGAGATTTCAGGGGACGTCGGCGGTTCAATAACCATTTTAGTCATCTTTCCAAGATTCCTTTTGAAGCTGTCTCCCCTCTCCCGGGGAGACCCATGTGACCTGCCCTTGCAGTGAGCAAGTTCAAGTGTGTGTGTGTGTGTGTGTGTGTGTGTGTGTGTGTGTGTGTGTGTGCGTGTGTGTGTGTGCGTGTGTGTGTGTGCGTGTGCGTGTGTGAGTGTGTGTGTGTGTGTGTGCAAATAGTGGCGGTCAATTCATCAGCCTTGCAAGCTGTTGAATGGTGTAATCCCAGCATAAGTTGCTATGTCTAACATAGCTGTTCGCTATCATCGCTTCCGCGATGGGCAGGTC
The DNA here is from genome assembly GCF_964019385.1 of Sycon ciliatum. Lineage (NCBI taxonomy): Eukaryota > Metazoa > Porifera > Calcarea > Leucosolenida > Sycettidae > Sycon > Sycon ciliatum. Next base: position 214,233 of record NC_088647.1, on the reverse strand, counting down.
TGAGGTCTGAGGTGTGTGTGTGTGTGTGTGTGTGCACGCATGTGTGCGTGCATGCGTGCATGTGTGTGTGTGTGTGTGTGTGTGTGCGTGTGTGTGTTGTGTTGTGTGTGTGTGTGTGTGTGTGTGTGTGTGTGTGTGTGTGTGTGTGTGTGTGTGCGTGTGTGCGTGTGTGTGTATGGCTGGGTGTATGGTTGTGTTTGTGTTTGTGATTCTGGTGCTCAGAGATTCAGTGTATCAGTATTTGGCACAGCCTCGTGGAGAAGGGGACATCAATCAGGTATGATTACGCTTTGGCTGGACATGTTCTCAAGTGTGTATGAATATCAATGAACATTGGACGGACATGTTCTCAAGTGTGTAGTATGAATATCAATGCACATTGGATGAACATGTTCTCAAATATGCAGTGTGAATATCAGTACACATTGGACACAGATGTTCCCTAATGTGCAGCTTGAATACTGGTATTTCTCCAGTTGCTAGTACTTCCTCCATTAACAAAAACTTCGTGATGGATTTTGATGGATATGAAGACGCATAGAACAGGTCAAGAACAGTTTGTATCGACTGCAAATCACTAGACGAAGGTAGTTCAGCCTATGTACAGCATCTTTACTAAAGAAACTGTTGGCGGAATGAGCAGAGAAATCAGTTTTCGTCGCTTTCGCTCGACTCATTTCTGACCCTGCGTCGCTGTCGTCATCTGCTGCACGCGAGTCGTCAGCTCTCAAGAGTCGTTGTGCAGCTCGCTTCAGTCTTGCCTCGGCTTCTTTGATCACACTCCGCGAAACTTGATGTCGCTGTGGTTCAAGTAAGTTGGCTTTCAATTGCATGATCCGCCGCGGTGGCGGTTACTCGTTTCCACCACGGAGTTGTAAAAATATTTTACGACTCCCTGGTTTCATCTCCGCTCTTCAGAACTCCGCAAAACGAGGAGATTCCAATTTCTCTGATGGATACTCTTGCCAGCACTGAACGGCAGCGGCTAGCAAGTCCAGTCGACTTTCCTTAGCCACGAGACTCGCGTCGGACTGCAGACTTCTAAATGAATGCATGGTCATCAGCATTCGAATCTGGGCTTTGCGCAGGTTGAACAAGAACTTGAATTCAAATTTATTTCATTGCGTCGTGCGATCGGATCAGCTCCTTGCTCACTCGCTCATTGTGAGGGCTCGCTGCTCGTTCCATCAGTCCCTATCCCTCTCTAACTCAGTGCTAGAGTAGTAGAGAGGCCAAGCAGCGCATTGTCCCTCGGAGAAGTGGTATTTCAGTTTCGCTCGCCAGGACTGTCATCACCTATGTTGCCACAGCGCAACCATCGATTCCGCTCGGCTTGTTGTGAAAGGTCGCTTTCCTCGCATCATACCTCTTTCATGGCATGCCAGGGAAGGCCGAGAAAGTGATTACGACTCATTTCACGGCAGTTTGTGCGCAAACCAGTCCCTCAAAAATCCATCACGAAGTTGTTGTTAACGGAGGAAGTAGTCGGGATCTCAGCGCGTGCAATGCGCAGGGTTTTTGCGCATCCATTGCGTCATCGAGTTTTGAGTGCAGCTCGCGGACACAGCTGTAAAATGGCGATGGCCGATTTTCGACACCAGCGGAAGCGGTCGACAGTAGCGGAATCGTCATCTTCATCGTCGTTCAAGCATACTTTGTGATTCTCGCGGAAGGACAGCGTGGCCAAGGTGATATTGCCCTGGTCGATTTTCCTATAGTTTGCCATGCGGCAAGAACCCACTTCAGAGAAGATTCAGTGAAAAATTCAGACGGTTTCACCGGTTAGATTGTCCTAACTTCGATTTTCAGTGCATCAGCCATCGTGAACATCGCCGCCATTATCACTCAGAGAGAAGACATCGCTCTCAGAAGAAGAGGTGTTCACTCTGCGTCCAAGAGTGAAATATTGTGCTCTTTGACCCTCCAAAGTTCCTCTGAGAGAGTGTCTGGGAGATAGGCAGCTTGGAGATGGCCGTAGAACGTGCTTTCTTGGACGCAACATTCAGCCATTTCTACTGTCTTCTTCAACTTGATTTATTTCGAAAAATGCTCTTTTTCACGGTTTCTGCACTGGTCGCGTTTCGGATCTAAAATCTCACCTGCACAAACTGGCTGCGCAGTTCACATGCTGAGATCCCTTCTAGTAATCTCAGTTATTGGGAATGTTAATTTTTTTATTTGGCCTGACAGTAGGGAACATGAATGAAGCAAATGGAAGTTTTTGGTCTCTGACCACTTTGTGGTGGGTCACTTCCAACTGTATGCCTCGGCAATTGTATGGATGTCTTCATCTCTGACAGTGGTAGTAGTGGTGTTCCAAGTTAATATTTTTGACTCTGACAATAGACAGTGGATTTTCAAAATAATTCCTTTACGAGTCGATGGAAAAGTTTGTGGTATCAGCCACACACTCCAGGTCATGCAGGACTATGGACTATGGACTATGGACTATGGACTATGGACTAGGCGCAGTTTCTAGTAATCTGAAGGATATGGTAATGGCGTACCGTATTTCCCCGATTGTAAGTCACGCCTGATTTTAAGTCACACCCCCATTTTCAGGTCCAATGGACCATGTCATGTCATTTTTCATCTGTTCAGTTCAGTTTCGCTCATGCTCGATTGTAAGTCGCACCCGTGGGTAAAAAAGTGTGACTTATATCCGGGGAAATACAGTATGCGCATAGTGGTGTCTAATGGTATCTGCTAATTTGTGATCGTGTCTGGTTATGTTTGTGGTGTGGGGAGATGTTATGTGGTGTTGGGTGGTGTTGGGTGGTGTTGGGTGGTGTGGCGTGGTGTGGCGTGGTGTCGGGTGATGCTGTTTATTGATGTTCGGTTGTGTTTGCTAAATCTCTGTTTATTGATGTTCGGTTGTGTTTGCTATATCTCTGTTTATTGATGTTGGGTTGTGTTTGCTGTACATGCTGTGCATATCCAACCCAGGCACCGTGGTGGTTTCAGTGTGTTTTCCGAGAACTTGATTCAAGAATCCTGCGGTAAGTTGTTCTATACATGTGTGCAGTTCGTGTATGCAGCAGTCCTATAGAATGTACTTTGTATAGACAGGAAGAGGGACACAGGAATACAAGTTATCTCTTAGCAGTCTTCCACTGGCTGCGTTCGATTTTGCACTTGAATCGATTCATGAATGAAACCTCGCCGTTTGATTTCATGTCATGAGCCCTGGAATCGATTCGGAATCCATTCACCCTAGTCATATGGGGTGATGTGAATAGCGCGAATTGATTCATGAATGGATTCATGAATCGATTCGCGGGCATAATCGAACGCACTCACTATAATTATATCAACACAGAGCGGGTGACTTCAGTCTGCAAAATGTTGTGTTTTCAAGAGTTTCACAGGCTTAGTGAATTGTCTCTTCAGTTAGATCACACAACACACACAATCACTAAACACAGCAGTAGACAATAGAGAGGTTTTGCATTCTGAATTTCGGTACAGCGTTCTTCGGTCATTTGTCGAACATCAAAATGTCGAATTTTCGCACCAACGTTTGTTTTGCAAGTCGAAAATGATGTGTTTTCATTTCGTGCGCCCCAGCATTAGCAACGTCCTGTCCCGTGCTCCATTTCTTGCTGATTGCAACGAACTTTGATCGGCCAAAGAGTCGAGGGCCAAACCTGCCCCCTCAGTCGCCTCAGAAAAACCAACTCCATGTCCAAGTCAAATTTTATGCGTGTCGCCATAGTCTTTTCAGCCACACAGATGACGGTGAGGACACTCCAGGCGAAAGAGAGTAGACAGGCAGTGGAGAGGAGCAATCAAAGGTAGCTGACGATGCTATGTCGCCAAACACGCCTGCCAAGCGATGCCGAGATAAGAAACCTCTTTGAATAAATCACGCGCTAGCGCTCTTCTACAAGAAAATGCATCCGAAAAATATTTTCGGCAAAGTGAACTTTTTCCGAACAAACACGCCGAATCTTCGTGTGCATTTTCGACCTCGCTCCCGCGTGCCGAATCTTTTTGCCGAATTTCGGAATGCAAAACCTCGCTAATGATGAACCTGTGTTTCTTGTATTACCAGGAAAGTACCGGCAGTGTTAGTGGACATGACCTTCAAGCTGTCTACAGACAAGTTGACCATTCCTCGTCTTCCGTGTGGCTGTCCTGCATCACCGGTACAGGGTGCGTATGACTATGTGCACCACTGCGCACGCCATGTGTACACACATACACCCACATATGTGCGCACATACACGCACGTATGTACACACGTACACACACACACACACGCACACACACGCACACACACACGCACACACACACACACACACACACACATACACACACACACACACACACACACATAAACACACACACACACACACACAAAACATACACACACACATACACACGTCTGCACGCATTCGGACACACACACCCCCACAACCATTCTGCAGTCCATGATAGGTGGAAAAATTGGGCAGGCGTGATCTTTCCGAAAATCTCCACTCACAGCAACTCAGTTTGCGTACCGGAAATGTTTCGACTTTCTACAGGGAAAGTTGCATGAGTTCGACGGAGTCAGAAAAATATGACTTGATCATGAGTTTTGACTCCCTACTGGACTTCCGACTGTTTATAGGACAATGACTGCTGTGTCCACCATATTGTCTGCGTGTATATGTGCTGTGCATGTGTGTGTGTGTGTGTGTGTGTGTGTGTGTGTGTGTGTGTGTGTGTGTGTGTGTGTAGTAGTAGTAGTAGTAGTAGTAGTAGTAGTAGTAGTAGTAGTAGTAGTAGTAGTAGTAGTAGTAGTAGTAGTAGTAGTAGTAGTAGTAGTAGTAGTAGTAGTAGTAGTAGTAGTAGTAGTAGTAGTAGTAGTAGTAGTAGTAGTAGTAGTAGTAGTAGTAGTAGTAGTAGTAGTAGTAGTAGTAGTCCCCCCCCCCCCTACCAGCGTCGCGTCCGCTCGTCGTTGTTGGTGCAGTGTCGACAGGCTGCCGGCTGAGATTCAGTGTCCATGCGTCAATCTGGACAATATAACAATAGCTCAAAGACCTTAACAATTGATTACTTCTCTTGACATACTAGTGCATTCTCTCTTTCTTTCTCTCTTTCGTTCTTACTCACTCTTTTCCATCACTTGTGTGCTTACCATGGTATTTTTTGCCCGTAAAAGTGGTTTGGTCAGTAGTAGTAGTAGTAGTAGTAGTAGTAGTAGTAGTGGTAGTAGTAGTATTTATTATTTTACTAAGGCAATCCCCACAGACTGTGAGTCTTTTTACAGGGTACCCTAGGTGTGTGACTGTATGTGTGTGTATGCGTGTGTATGTGTGCATGTGTGCATGCGTGTGCGTGTGTGCGGTATGTGTAGATCTCACTCCTATGAGAGCAGCTCAAGTCATGATCCACGAGTTCATCAACAGTGCTAGGCTCTCTCCATTGGTGTCCGTTCTCCTACATATCATATTGGGTAAGGCACTGCTGTATTTTGTGGAGTACAGTCAGACCTCGCTTATCTGGTTCTCTTTTATCCGGATCCCTCGCCATACGGAAGAAAATGGCTGGTTACAGATTTACAGCATACGAGATCCATCCAACATAACCGGTGTTCGGTTATCCGGTTCCCTCGCCTATCCGGATAGTTTAGTGGAAAACGGATGTGTGCGGTGAAGCGAGGTCTGCCTGTATAAGCCACACTGGAGTATAAGTCGCACCCCCATATTTTGCCACGAAAAACATACATCTACCTTATTTATCACCGTTAATTTGATCATTGGAGTATAAGCCGCACCTCCTTTTTTGGAGTGAATTTTGAGTGTTCAAAGTGCGGCTTATGCTCCGGAAAATACGCCAACATAATTTGATCTTCTAGTGGGTATGCTCAAGTTAGCCAATTCCTCAGTTTGGGAGAGGGGGGAGGGAGAGTGACGGGTAACTATCTTGTCTGCTGCCTATGCTGTGTCTGGCAGATGAGGGAGAGTGACGTGTAACTATCTTGTCTGCTGCCTATGATGTGTCTGGCAGGGGGGGGGGGGGGGGGAGGGGGGGGGGGATGTGTCTGGCAGATTGTCAAGTGGCATAACATACTTTTGCACATTTGATGAGCACATCCATACCTCCATACCTCAATACCTCAATACCTCCATACCTCAATACCTCAATACCTCCATACCTCCATACCTCCATACCTCAATACCTCAATACCTCCATACCTCCATACCTCCATCCCTCCATACCTCCATACCTCCATACCTCCATACCTCCATACCTCCATACCTCCATACCTCCATACCTCCATACCTCCATACCTCAATACCTCCATACCTCAATACCTCCATCACCTCCATGCCTCCATGCCTCCATACCTCAATACCTCAATACCTCAATACCTCAATACCTCAATACATCCATACCTCCATACCTCAATACCTCAATACCTCAATACCTCCATACCTCAATACCTCCATCACCTCCATACCTCCATACCTCCATACCTCCATACCTCAATACCTCAATACCTCAATACCTCAATACCTCAATACCTCAATACCTCAATACCTCAATACATCCATACCTCAATACCTCATACCTCAATACCTCAATACCTCATACCTCAATACCCAATTTCTTTTTACAGCATTTGCATGTTGACGGTACGAACGGTATAAGAACACGCACTCCTTTTATAGGGTATCCGATGGCGAAACCTCACGTCAAATGGTCCACATCCGTATTTCCGGAGGGACTCTGACACACCACTAGCTGTGAGATGTCTTCGCAGAGAATACGCTGTAATGGACACCCTTGGTGACAAAAATTGTCCCGCGTATAGTCATGTGCCAGTAGAGAATCTGTGCTTACATGCCATGACATTGCCTTGACGAATTTCCTGGAATGTGAGCAATTCTGTGCATTCCTACTAGAGTTGATCTCTTAATTTGCTGGCAAAAGTCCTATATATATAGGATTTGAAAATGCGTGACCTTTATGCCGTTGTTATTGGTCATTATGAGTCATTCATGACCCATAATAGGAGCATAATGGTTTTATTAGAAGCTGTAAATAAGTTTGAGGCATGAATATTTACTTTTTAAATTCAAAGGACATCATGAATACCCATTTTGAGCAAGAATTGGAATTTTGAGCAGCATTGTTCAGCTGGTGTCATGGGAAGGACTGAAGCAGTAAATGTGCAAAAGAACATTACAGGTGTGGCACGGGGTGGTTTCATGACGACATATCGCACATGCCGTCGTGAAACTACCAATTTTAAGGATAAAACAAGGTCCAGTAAAATCTCAAATCCTATTAATAGGATTCGAAAAATAGGGCACAGGCCTTAGAAATATTGCGCAAGGAGATGAGCCTTAGATGTTAGTATTTGAAAAAATTGCTTATTCAACTCTCCATATCGACTAAGACCTAACACGGAAGAATTGGTCACATACGTTTCCCTATGCTCATGCCACACCCATTTTGAGTTGAAAAATATGACCAAAATCCTATATATAGGATTTAGCGAATTAAGAGATAGGAAATCCACAGTTATCTTAATACTGGTGTTTTCTTCTGTAACTGCTGTCTCTGCTGTCTCTGGATACCCGGCAGTAGTATTAGCTTGCACTGCCATCTCTGCATACAAAGCAGTAGCAGTAGTAATAGCTTGCTTCTCCAGTGTAGAGACCAAGTCATTGACATGCTTCTCCAGTGTAGAGAACAAGTCATTGACATGCTTCTTCAGTGTAGAGAACAAGTCATTGACATGCTTCTCCAGTGTAGAGAACAAGTCATTGACATGCTTCTCCAGTGTAGAGAACAAGTCATTGACATGCTTCTCCAGTGTAGAGACCAAGTCATTGACATGCTTCTCCAGTGTAGAGAACAAGTCATTGACATACTTCTCCAGTGTAGAGACCAAGCCATTGACATGCTTCTCCAGTGTAGAGAACAGGTCATTGACATGCTTCTCCAGTGTAGAGACCAAGTCATTGACATGCTTCTCCAGTTTAGAGACCAAGTCATTGACATGCTTCTCCAGTGTAGAGAACAAGTCATTGACATGCTTCTCCAGTGTAGAGAACAAGTCATTGACATGCTTCTCCAGTGTAGAGAACAAGTCATTGACATGCTTCTCCAGTGTAGAGACCAAGTCATTGACATGCTTCTCCAGTGTAGAGACCAAGTCATTGACATGCTTCTCAAGTTTAGAGACCAAGTCATTGACATGCTTCTCCAGTGTAGAGAACAAGTCATTGACATGCTTCTCCAGTGTAGAGACCAAGTCATTGACATGCTTCTTCAGTGTAGAGAACAAGTCATTGACATGCTTCTCCAGTGTAGAGACCAAGTCATTGACATACTTCTCCAGTGTAGAGAACAAGTCATTGACATGCTTCTCCAGTGTAGAGACCAAGTCATTGACATGCTTCTCCAGTGTAGAGAACAAGTCATTGACATGCTTCTCCAGTGTAGAGAACAAGTCCTTGACATGCATAGTCCCAGCTAGCAGATTGTCTGGGTTAAACAGTGCAGTCACCAGGCAGTCAGGGAGATGATGCAGGCGACTGTAATGTTAAGTCATGTTGGTTCAGCCCCGGCTGCCTGTTACAATTGCCCTTGGAGCAGGGCTAAATAAAATACACTTGCGGATATGGTCACTTGTCTGGTTCGTGCTTGGGGTTAAGAGGTCAGGGCCGCAATCTTAATCGTGAGTTACGTAGACCATGGATCATAACAGACTCAGCGGAGGACGTTCAGGTTGGTTGTAACTCTGAGTTTCATGCCGCTAGGCAATCATCAGACAACTGATACTCGGGTCTACCCAACAGTATGCTTATAAACACATAGGGCCACAAGCATAAACAAATTTAGCGCTAAATCTGGTGTGAGGTATGGGCAGAAAGCTGGCGCGGGCCAAGGTGCGACAGGGGAAGTGCCAGGATGGTGGCGGGCAACAGGCAGGTGTGAGCATGAAAGCGCGGAAAGAGGCGATGGGGAGGCTGTGTACAGCAGATGGGTGGAGGTGCCAGGAGGGTGGCGGGCAATGGGCCAGTGAGATATCTACAAGTAGGGAGTCGTTTGGTGACGGGCAGGCGTGAGCAGAGTGGCATCGCCACCCGCCTGGGATCACCAACAACATCCCTGCTGCTGTCAATAAGCGCCTTTCCGCTATATCGAGCGACGCGGAGGCATTCAACCATGCAGCCCCCATGTACCAGACCGCATTAAAGGCCAGTGGATACACCGAAGTGCTGAGCTTCCAGCCCGAGGCACATGAGCACAGGGGCAGGAAGAACCGCAGCCGGAAGGTCATATGGTTCAACCCTCCCTACTCTAAAAACGTTAGCACAAACGTCGCTGGTAGGTTCCTGAGCCTTGTCTCCAGGCACTTCCCGAAAACATCCAAGCTCGGGAAGATTTTCAACCGTAACACTCTGAAAGTGAGCTACAGTTGCATGCCCAACATGGGAGCGGTCATCAGCAGCCACAACAAGAGCAACCTGCGAGAGCCAGAACAAACCAAGGCATGCAACTGTAGAATCAAGGAGTCCTGCCCGCTGCGCGGAGAGTGCCAGACGAAGGAGATTGTGTATGAGGCCACTGCAGAATCTACCAGCAAGATTTACATCGGCCTATCAGAGACACCTTTCAAAGCCCGTCATGCCAACCACCTGACCTCCATGCGTCATGAAAAATACAAAAACAGCACTGAGCTCGCAAAACACGTATGGGAGCTGAAGAGCGAGGGAAAGTCGTTGACCATTACATGGAAGGTGCGGGAGAAGAGCCGATCATACTGATGTGCGTCAAAAAAATGCAATCTTTGTACCGTGGAAAAAATCCACATCCTGACTACACCCAAGAAGCTCCTACTCAACAAGATGGTCTCGAAATGCAGGCATGAGAATAAGTTCCGCCTCGCAAATTTCACACCTATCAAATGAACTGACCAAGTACATGTACTGTACTGCACTTTGCCTGAGCACCCATTTAATATTATTTAACAAAATCCCTTAACCTGTAGTCGGCGATGCCACTCTGCTCACGCCTGCCCGTCACCAAACGACTCCCTACTTGTAGCGATCTCACTGGCCCATTGCCCGCCACCCTCCTGGCACCTCCACCCATCTGCTGTACACTGCCTCCCCATCGCCTCTTTCCGCGCTTTCATGCTCACACCTGCCTGTTGCCCGCCACCATCCTGGCACTTCCCCTGTCGCGCCTTGGCCGCGCCAGCTTTCTCCCCATACCTCACACCAGATTTAGCGCTAAATTTGTTTATGCTTGTGGCCCTATGTGTTTATAAGCATACTGTTGGGTAGACCCGAGTATCAGTTGTCTGATGATTGCCTAGCGGCATGAAACTCAGAGTTACAACCAACCTGAACGTCCTCCGCAGAGTCTGCTATGTACTAAGCTCTGTCTCTGACATTGAGCACTCTCTGCAGCTCGGGGATCAACGGATTAGACCATGGATCATGTAAACCTTCTAAATCCCTAGATAGTACAAATTGCTGATGTGTACAGTGTGGTCACTGTGCTGCTCACTTGAGAATAAAAACAATAGTGAATCTGAAGTGCATAATAGCAAGTCAGACCGGGTGCTAGTCATGCGACTCATGCCAGGAAGTTGATGTTACTGGTGATGTCATTGGTGATGTCATTGGTGAGAACCGTGTTGTTTCCCTATCCACTTGTGTTTAGAACGGCCATCAAAAGCAGATCCATCAAGCCTCTTTCTAGCTGTAAGTTAGACATAAACGGTGATATTACCATGTTGCTGCTAGGCAGGTGGGATTTGGTTGTGTATGTATGCGTCAGGCGAAATTACTGGTCAGTCGGCGACACGCATTTTTCACAAAAATTTGCGTTTCACCTGCTGGGAGAGTATGCGTGTACTCGAGTCTCATCCTGAGCACGTTTTTTTCTTCTTTTTTCAGCTCCAGTATAGCTGTATTTTTCATTGCAAAGCCGTCCTCGATTGTTGTGTTCGTTGTTCAAACGAAGTGGACATTTAATCATGAAGGCAGAGGACATAGGAGCCTAATTGGAGTTTCTCGTGGCATAGGACGGCCACACAGAGACACTTTGGGATTTTCTGATTATAAAATACCATACGCACGATGCTGAGATCAATTTGTGCGATATCAAATTTACCACATCAAGCAGAACGGGATCCAAACACAAGCTTACCGACGGTTAGGCTGCCGACCTGACTGGACAAATGATCCCTGGCTTCACCAGACGCCAGAAGTCGGACACCATGTCTTTTGCCGCGACGTCCATCTCCAAAAAGAACTCCATCTTCGTCGTGAAAAGGCTTGAAATACTCAATATTCAACCGAGATTCGCGGTCTCACCCTTTCTCAGATCGAATCATTTTTTGTTGGAGCAGTTGCAGGGCAGATCCCCGCCACTACTTCAACAGAAGATGGCTCCAAAGCATGGCTGGAACAAGCCATATCGAGGTTGCAAGCCACCCCTCTCAGCACTTTTTTTGAAGAAATTCGAAATTTCAATGGTGGAAGATATACTATGAAGAGAATTTCAAAAAGTATGTTTCGCAGAGCAATCGCTCAACCTACGTTGGAAATGAGGCCGACTGGGACAGTGAGTTTCAGAGGTGTTCATCAACTTTCATTACTTTTCTGACAAGCAAAACTGACTGGCTGACTACGTCTTGGCAAGACTAAAAACCGCCAGAACAGAACGGAAAACAAATAGGTTGTATCCAGAAAGATAAGCACGAGAGATTCAAATAAATTCAAATAACAGCAGCCACGTGGTGCATACGACGCATCACACGGAAAAGGCATGCATAGTCCAAGTGTGTGGCGGCGTGCAAGGCACAGCGAGTAGTAAACTTATTAGTATGTAACATGCGATATATGGAATGCGTCACGACGTCACAATCAGTGTGTCTCATCGGAAGACCTTCTGAACATCCTCCCCTACATTGATTAAACCAGCTTTAATCAAGTACAGAATAAATTAAACGATAAAGAAATAGACCGAACAGAAAGCAGTGGAGAGAGATGAGGAGAGATAAGAGCAAAAATGTGCTGCTCACACACAGAGTCAATCCGCGGCAATCTTGCACAGCTGTACGATGGGGCGGACAAGTGAAGTGTCACCGACCTTCACTCGCACCACTCTGACCCGCCCATCGACTCCGGGGAACAGCTGCTCTACCCGGCCGAGCCTCCATTGGCCTCGTGGTGCAGCAGCGTCGACGATCAGCACAACATCATCGATACCGAGATCGGGCTGCGGCTGGCGCCATTTTGCTCGCGGGTGAAGCAGGGGGAGCATTTCGGTCATCCAGCGCTTCCACACCTGCAACACCAGACTCTGGATGACCCGCCAGCGCTGTCGATGGCCTTGCTCCACGGTGTCCGTTCCTCTGGGAACAAATGGCTCGCCTTGGTGTCCATACAGGAAATGGTTGGGCGTCAGTGGCAGCAGATCTCTCGCGTCGGCCGACTGGTACGTCAGTGGCCTTGAATTCAGTAGTGCCTCTGCACCAGTCACTGCGGTCATGAGTTCCTCGTCATTTACTTCCGCGCCCGACAGGATCGCATAGATGGCGCGCTTTGCTGACTTGACGAGCGCCTCATGGACGCCACCGAAGTGAGGAGCAGCGGGGGGATTGAAGGACCACCGAATTCCCTTGTCCGCTAATCGTCGGTCCACGCCTTCATTCATCGCGGCCACTAACCTCCGCAGTTCATTGGCAGCGCCTACGAAGTTGGTCCCATTGTCAGACACAACCTGTAGTGGAACACCGCGCCTGCTCGTCATCCGCATGAAGGCGTTCATGAATCCATCCACGTCCAGACTAACGGCCATCTCCAAGTGCACCGCGCGAGACTGCATACACGTAAATAAGCACAGGTACCTCTTCGCGCGCGGCTTTCCGCGACCTTGTTTGGTGGTGAAGGGTCCAGCGTAGTCCACTGCTACTCTGGAGAACGCTCTCATGGGCAGAGACACACGGACGGTCGGTAGCGGTGCCATGATCTGCATTCCTGGCTTCGCTGATTGTCGTTGGCAATGGGCACACTTCTTTTTCCACGCTTTGATCTCCTCTCGTCCAGCAAGCAGCCAATACGTCTGCGACAAGAGAGCCAACGTGTGACTTACTCCGCCAGCATGATGGCTCTGCTCATGGGCTTCCTTCACAATTAGCTGAGTGACCCAGTGCCCGCGTGGCAGGATGACAGGGCATCTGGCTGGCTGCTCGAGTATCTGCGCGTTTCGCAGTCGACTGTCAACGCATAGCAGTTGATCATCATTCAACATAGGTCGCAGCTTAACGAGTTTGCTCGAGGTGGGGATGGGCTTGCCTTCTTTCACAAGACGATATTCCTCTGCCAGCGCCTCTTCCTGCGCACCAGCAATGATACTGGTTTTGCTGCTCTCGAGCTCGTCTACGGATAGCGGACCGGTGTGTCGCAGCTCAGTTGGCACGCGGCAATTCTGCACGAAGCGCGTCACCCAAGCGCGCTGTCGGAGAAGACGATTGAGACTCGAGAATCGTGTCGGGTCGAGTAACCAGGGTAGCTCGGCGTCAGGAGTTGTAACTGCTACCAAGGCAACCGGTGCTTGGACAGACTTTGCGTTGTTCTTCTGCTCCAGGTGAGTAGTAGATCTTGGCTCACTGAGACGCATTGTCGGCCACTCATCCTCGCCTTTGCGGAGGAAGTCGGGACCCAACCACCAGAGCGCATCATCGATGAGAGCACCAGCTGACGAACCACGGGACAAAACATCTGCTGGATTCTCCTTCGTCGGCACATGGCGCCATTGACTGGGAATAGTGTGTTGCTGAATCTCACCTACGCGCGTTGCAACGAATGGCTTGAAGTTCCGCGCACGGTTCCGAACCCAGTACAGAACGTTGAGGCTGTCTGTCCAGATGACAGTGTCGTGGACCGGTAGACTGAGGATGTCGGATGCCCAAACTGCTAGTTCCATGCCAATTACAGCAGCTGACAACTCTAGCCTGGGAATTGAAACAGTTACGGTGGGAGCGACACGGGATCTACTTGCGATGATAGCGGTCGACTAATGGCCGTCTTCATACGTGCAGCGCAGATAGCTCACCGCGCCGTAGGCACCTTCAGACGCGTCAGCGAACACGTGGATCTGCTTACTGACGGGGTTGCCTGCATTCACTTCTTGCAGACAGCGCTGGATGCTGAGACGGGAGAGCGCTGCTAGATCAGTATACCATCCGGTTACGCGTTGATTGAGCTCATCAGGGAGCGGGTCATCCCAGTCCATACCTTGTAGCCACATGTCCTGCACCAACATGCGTGACTTCATGATGAACGGGGAGACGAACCCCAGCGGGTCGAAGACACTAGCTGTCGCACTCCAGAATGAGCGCTTGGTGATGCGCTGCTGGCCTGGTGCTGTTGGCTTGAACGCAAAGGTGTCGGTCGTGGCCGACCACAGCAGTCCAAGTGTCTTGACGCTTGGCAGCTGCGGGGAGTCGAGGTCGATCTGGCTTGCTCGATCCTCCTTGGGCACTTTCTCCATGACTACTTTGGAGTTCGAGAGCCATTTTCGGGCGTGCATGTCAGCTCCCTGCCAGCATTCCGACAACTGCTCGTACAGCATTACGCCTTCGACGTCATCCATAGCAGAATCCATGGAGTCGTCCATATACGTTGAAGCAAGCATAGTTTCGGCTGCCAACGGATACTGCTGCTGATGGGCTCTAGCGTGCTCATGGGATACAAACTGCGCCAAGAATGGCGACGCGTTAGCTCCGAAAACCAGTCGTTGAAATTCATATACTCGCGGAGCTGCCGTGTCATCCAGGTCACGCCATAGAAATCGGTGATACTGCCGGTCCTCAGGACGCAGTCCGATGCGCAGATACATTTCTGCGATGTCACAAACGATGGCTACTGGCTTCTGGCGAAAACGGGTCAGAACGCTAGGAAGTTGCCGCTGTAGCTTCGGCCCTGGAAGCATCGTGTCGTTGAGAGATGTGCCCTCATACTTCGCCGATGCGTCAAATACGATCCGGGTCTTTGTTGTCGCTTTGTCTGGTCGAAGTATGGCAAAGTGGGGCAGGAACCACTGCTGACCAGGCTTCAACTCGTCCTTGGCAACCTCACGGACGTAGCCTTTGTCGACATAACTCTTGATGATGCTGCTGTAGGCTGCTGCTGCATCCGAATCGCGCGCCAGTCGCATCTCCGTACTACGTAAACGCTTCATGGCCTGGGGAAAGTTGTCAGGAAGCGTAGGTGGTCCATCGCACCATGGAATGCCAACCTCGTAGCGTCCGTCTACGAGCTGCAGCGACTGTTTCGTAGCGTGCACTACCTCCTTCTCCTGCGCCGACAGGATGGCTTGCTGTGGCTCAGCCCGGTTGTATTGTTCTAGCTGCCACAGCTGTGCGAGACTGTCCCCGACGTCCTGTGGCACTGCCTCAGCCATCAGGGTGACGGGATTCGTTGCTTTGCTGCGATTGACACGTCCGACACAGGTCCAGCCGAGAGGTGTAAGTCGGGCTATCGGCTCGCCGGGGCCACCCTGGATCTCCTGCAGCGACCTATGCAGCTCGGCGCAGTCCAGGCCGACCAGAACGTCAATTTGACGGCGCTTCTCCAGTGCTGGGAAGGGAACGTTGAGCAGGTGAGCCCACTGCTGCTTCTTATGCTGCCAGTTGACCGTGCCGCTGGTTCCGATCACTGAGTCGGCAGTGTAGGCGTGCATTGTCATGCACATGCGGCGGTCTATACTGGAAAGGTTAAAGGAAACTGAGGTCGTGCGGAAGGCCTCTGTGCGGCCGCTGAGCACTTTTACCGTCAGATCCTCTTGCTCTCCAGCAAGACCGAGCTCACTCGCAACATGCGAGCTGACGTATGAGTTCGTACTTGCATCGTCTAGCAACGCATTTACTCTCAGCTCCGCCCCGTTGTGCTTCAGCAGGACTGGCACTGTCCGCATGGCCACGGCTGGGGTAGCAGTGCTTGCGGTAGAGAGCGTTGTGCGCGACTCGTCCTCCTCGGAGGCTGAGGCTGCTGACTGTTGTTGCTGACTGTCGTTCGAAGATCAAGCAGGCGGACTGGCTTGTTTGGTCGGACCATGTAGGAGTCGGTGGTGTACCTTGGTGCAGCCGCCGATCCCGCACTCGCGACCCCATGAGCAATCCTGTCCACTGTGCCCTGTGTCGAGGCAACGATAGCAGAGGCCCTTTTCCTTCGCCAGCTTCCAGCGCTTATTGGGGCTTAGCGCTTTGAAGGCAACGCATTGCCAAGCTCTATGCTGGCCTCCGCAGGATGCACACTGTGACTGAGGCTGACTGCTGGTCACTAGCGTCCTAGGCCGTTCACTGCGATGGTCTCGACCTGTGCGGGAATAGTCGTTCCTGCCGCTGGTGCCGAATCCGCTGACAGTTTCGGATGCAGTAACCAGGAAATCTGCCTCCAATGTGCAAAACTCAAGCAGACCGTGCACCGACTCCGCCAGAGACCGATCGTAGCGCCATCGATGGTAGCGTACAACAATCTGCTCGTCCAGCTTCCGCAGCAGAGTAGTATAAAAGGAGCCTGCGCCAAGCTCAGCAGCGCGACCAGCGTCTTCCAGGTTGACCACAGCTACTGCTAAGAGCTCAGAGAACTGCTCAAGGTCTTTCGCCTTGCCATGCCGGACTGGTCGCATGGCCTCGATCTCCTCGAGATAGATTGCAATACGCCGCCGTTCACCGCCATACTTCCGCAGCAGCAAAGCTTTGGCCGCGTTGTACGCAGCAGCTGAATATCCGAAGCTGTCAATGGCACGCAACGGCTCTCCTTGCAGGTACTGGCGCAGACGCAACATCTTGCAATCTGCCGTGACTGGTGCCGTGTCAATGCAAGTCGAGAATGCGGCCCACCAGGACTGGAAGCAGCGCTTGTCTCCGTCAAAAACTGGGATAGTAATCTTCTGGAGATGCGCCCAAGCATTCTGAAACTGATTGGTTTCTGCAACAACCGGTGTGCTGTGCGCTGCCCGAGGTGACGTTGTGGCAGTTGGCGGCTGGAACGCAGTGTTGGGATGCTCACTCCACTGCGGTGCAATACCCGAGTCCCTGTAACTCGGAACGAAGGACCTGGCTGCATGCCTCAGACTTCTTGCGCCAGTGAGCAATGGTGCGGTCCTTTCACCTGCTGTGGCATGTTGGGTAAATTGCACAGCTCGTGCTCCCAGAGTCCCCGCTGACATAGCAGACCCCACACTCAATACGCTCATAGCACTGGCGTTGCCTGGTGAGTTACCATCCACGACTCGTTTCTCCGTCCTCATGCTGCTGTCGCCGATGCTTGAACTACCAGGCACTGTGTTGTCGCTAGATGGAAGAGGGAGCGGGGAGAATCCAGCACCGTGGTGCAAACCTGGGCCAGTATCCCGGATGATCAGCTGTGGCTCATGTTGATGTTGAGTGCTGTACAAAACACTTGCTGCTTTCTCCGTAGCATCAGAATAAAGCTCCTCAAGTTTCTCCAGCTCGGAAATCAGTTTCCTGCGTTCCTTGATTTCCTGTTTGTCCACGGTGCTCGCGAACAAGCTCAGGAGATCGCCAATGACGCTCGTTGCACGCTGGTGTATCCCCGTTAGTGCATCTAACTCGGCACTCGAGACATGTTGGCCGTGGGCTATTTTGCTCAAGATCCCACGACGAGCATTCGTGAACTGGCTCTTTGCCACAGTCTTGAGAACTCTCAAATTTTCCTCGCTCGACTCTACTTCGTCGTCGTTCGAATCGACGTCCTGTTGTGCACCCTTTTCAGGAACCTGCTGTTCCTGGTTTCCACTGCACGTCGCCTGTCCGTCCTTTGACGTGGCCGCAGTTTCTTCCAAACTACCTGGAGCGGGCTCTGACGCGCCCTCGGCTGAAGTACTGTCCATCACTCTAATTACTGAGAGAAACCATCCTTTGCTACCATTGGAAATGAGGCCGACTGGGACAGTGAGTTTCAGAGGTGTTCATCAACTTTCATTACTTTTCTGACAAGCAAAACTGACTGGCTGACAACGTCTTGGCAAGACTAAAAACCGCCAGAACAGAACGGAAAACAATTAGGTTGTATCCAGAAAGATAAGCACGAGAGATTCAAATAAATTCAAATAACAGCAGCCACGTGGTGCATACGACGCATCACACGGAAAAGGCATGCATAGTCCAAGTGTGTGGCGGCGTGCAAGGCACAGCGAGTAGTAAACTTATTAGTATGTAACATGCGATATATGGAATGCGTCACGACGTCACAATCAGTGTGTCTCATCGGAAGACCTTCTGAACATACGTCATTCAAACTTTGCAGGATGGTTCAGACGTACATGCTAGGCATGGAACCACAGAAGATGATATCATAGCTGACACACAGAGTCACACACACAGCAGATTCGTGTGCACAGATACTAAATTAGTGGACATCGTCATCTTCTTCCCGCTGATTTCAAATGTACTATGACGTGCTATTTCGCCTGACGGATTCTGATCAGTGTGTGTAAGTTAGGCCCTTCCACAATATGCGTTTTCATGTAGCTAAAATGCAAATGCAAAATGCGAATTTTTTAGCTCAAAATGCTTCTGTGAAATTTCCGATATATTTGGTCCGTGTCATCAATATTGTCGCTTATCTTTCGACAATTTGAACTTAGACTTTGGACATCAATGCGTGCACTTGAGGTGATAAAACTTGGTACGATAGAAAGTAAGGTATAGAATGACAACTAGCCATGAAGATTTTATTGTCCAAGGAAGGGTTATACTTTTTTTGTGGTCCTTGTCACTGCTCTCGGCGCTGGTGACAAATATTTTTGCTCGGGATAGACTCTCTCGCTTTCGCAAGCTCATCTCTCTTCCTCTCAGCTGCCTGGCTATTTTCTAAAGGGAAGTCGATCGTGACGGTCACCTTCTCTATAGGACTTTGCGTGGGCAGCACGTCTACCCGTGTTGTTCAAATCAGTCGCCGCTCTTTGCAAGATTTTATTTTGAATGACGATGATGCGCACAGTACTAGCAAATCTCCACGATACACTGGATACTCCGAGCGTTGAGCTGGAGGTGAGGGAATTGCGATGTCAGCCTGGCAAGCGATCCCTGAGGTGACCGATCTTGGCTGTTTTGCAAAATCGAACTGATTCCGAGTACTTATAGCCGATTACTTTCTTGCCGCTCTTGCCCGCTCACTAGGCATTTCCCAAATCGGCCGGCCGAAGAATTTGCCGAAAACTGTGGTTTTGAGGAAATCACCGATCTTTTTGCCAAATATGCAATTTTTGCACTGAATTCGCTGAAAATCGATGAGCAGTATGTAAATACAATCCCTGTAACCATTATAATATTATTGCGTAAGGTGACTGCGACTTTAGGCATTACCCAAGTCGGCCAGCATGAAAAGACGACGAAATCAAGGGCTGTGAAGAAATCGCCGATAATTGCGCCGAATTTACAAATTTTGCACTGAGTTAGCCGAAAATCAATGTTTTAGTGCCTCTAAAGCGTGCATGTAAATATACCCTGAATTACGGGCGGTGAATGCAAGTACAGTACTGCCTTGAGCCGAATACTGACTTTGGGGCTCATAATATGGCCGAATTTAATATGGCCGAATTTGGACATTCTCTTAGCCGATCGATAAGCCATTAGGCGAAAAATCGGGCCGATTTGGGAAATGCCTACTGCAGAGTGTGACAAGAAAATTTATTTTCATGCGGCATGGTATCAATCAGAAATGGGCTGCCAAGTGAGCATTATAAGAAGCTTCTCCGCGTTGGCATCAATGCAATGTAGATATACACAGCATGTATAGCTTTTGCATAAGCCGAAGCGACAACAGCCAAACAGGATATTGATGGCGATATAAAGACATATGCGATATAAAACGCGTGACGAAAATAGAATACAATTAAAACAAGCAAACGAGCAGCTCAACCGAGTTGAATTTGAATTTGCTGATCATTACCAGGGTTCATCCGTGAGCAGCAACATATCTCTCCAGGATGCGGCCGCTGAGGTAGCTCCACGCCCCGCGATTCTGGGCGATGCTCCTCAGCTCCTCAAGATCTGCCGAGGTCTTGAGGGTCCTCCCAACCAGCTCGAGATCGTGTCTGAGCAAGACCGGCAGAGTTGTGCACGGCCTGCCCCTCCAGGTAGGCTCAGTGGATGGCTTGAAGTAGGAGCACATTGACAGGTTCGCCGGTGCACTCTGGTCCAGCCGCAGCACGTGCCCAAACAGACGCCAGCGGGCTCCCAGGATCGAGATACCAAGTGGTGTTGAGTTTGCCCTCTTGTACAGTTAGCATTGGCGACATCAAGAGTACATGAAAACCAGAGTGTGCAGCTCGGATGGGTTGCTGTCACGGCGGAATTCCGTGATTACATCATTTTAGTGATGTAGTGCGTACAAGCCGGATTCCAGGAGGTCTCTTTCTGCACAACTGCAGCTCAGTTGTACGCACTACGCCATTTCCCGCCTCAGATCCGCACCAAACGAGAGAGCTTGGAGGCTCAGGGCCCTACGCTATGCTTTTTTGCCTTGATGACCTAGACAAAAAAGCATAGGGATGTTATAAATTCTTATAAGTTTCTACTTTTTGTTTTTAGACATAACCTGGGATTCGAACCTGCACTATCGCCCTGCATGCACCCCCCGAAACACTTCGCATACATACTAATTCTTCCAAGTTGCTTCACGTTATGATCTTGTATTTGAAAGCCCTATTTGAATATGCATTGCGACCAGCCGTCTTTGATTGTACGGTACGGTACGGGGTAGGTACGGGGCAGGTACGGGACAGGTACGGGACAGGTGCGGTCGAGGGTAATACGACACCGTCTACCGCCTTGATGACGGCAAAAAAAGAAAAGGGATGTTATAAATTTTTCAATTCTCCTATTTTTTTCAGGCATTACCGGGATATACCTGGGATTCGAACACGCACTATCGCCCTACATGCATTCCTCCATACACTTCGCATTCATACTCATTCTTCCAAGTTGCTTCACGTTATGACCTTGCGTTTGAAAGCCCTACTAGTATTTGAATATTGCGGCCAGCTGTATGTGGCCAGCTGTGTTTGATGGTACGGTACGGGACAGATACGGAATAGCGCCAGGCGTGACACAAACACACAAACAAACAAACAAACACCAAATTGAAGCTGTGTGGACCCTGGCTAGCGCCAGACGTTACTGACGTAACGTCTTCTGCGTAGCTACGGGAATAATTATGACGTTATCACGGAATTCCGCCGTGACAGAAACCCATAGCAGAAACGGCCCCGGAGTCGACCAGCAATAGGTGCCTAAGGCGAGTGTTTGGCCATGATCAGTATACTTCTATCGATTTCATTCTCACCAAGTATAACCTGTATACTTTCTCTCGCCGTGTAAACTTGAAGCTGTTTGTGTTTGTTTTTAGGTGTCTATCTCGTTGCACCAACTACCCCAAGCTGCACACTCTGGTTTTCATGTACTCTTGGCGACATGAAAACAAAGCTGAAAGATAAGCGACAATATTGCTGACGCGGACCAAGTATTCCAGAAAATTTAAAAATTCTCGCCAGATTACCCGAAAATTCAAAATTATGTGCCTGTTGCCATGCCAACAAAATTCAAAATTTTGAATTTTTTAGGTATCTTCATGGAAACCAGAAGTAGCTGTGGCGTCTGCACGAAATTGAGTTTAGACTGGAGATTAGCCCCTCGAAATTGAAAAAAAATGCTCGACGGCCGCCGAGAATGCTTTTTTACCCCAAAATGCCAACAATCCAAAACATAATGTGTAAGGGCCTAGTGAAAGTACCAAACAATATGGACTTGTGAGACGTGGAATCTAGAAGGTAAATTGATATGTTTTTGGATTGGGGGGGGGGGGGGGGGTAGTTACAGTTGGGTGTCGGGTGCGATGGCTGCACTACAGCAATCTCACTTTCAGACTGTATGAATATTTATATCAGTGTACTGGATGCCTGTAAACCAGTGTTTACGGGAATCACCGCCACCCTCAAGGATCGCGAGCATATATGTAGCGGGCCGCAGTCTCTCGGAGGCAAAAGTACAAGGGTCTCAGTGAACACACTGTTGTATATTAAAAACTGAACTGAAATGAACACAACTCTAACTCTGATTGAAATGGAACTTTAATTGGCATGAAAAAGAATTGTGAGCAGCAGCTTTTATAGACACACAAACTCCGTACGCTAACGTACGAGAATATGCTAACGTACGGGGATAAGCTGCATATACGCTATACCCTATACCCTATACCCTATACCCTATACCCTATACCCTATACCCTATACCCTATACGCTATACCCTATACCCTATACCCCATACGCTATACCCTATACCCTATACCCTATACCCTATACCCTATACCCTATACCCTATACCCTATACCCTATACCCTATACCCTATACCCTATACCCTATACCCTATACCCTATACGCTATACCCTATACGCTATACCCTATACCCTATACCCTATACCCTGTACGCTATACCCTATACCCTATACCCCATACGCTATACCCTATACCCTATACCCTATACCCTATACGCTATACCCTATACCCTATACCCTATACCCTATACCCTATACCCTATACGCTATACCCTATACCCTATACCCTATACCCTATACCCTATACCCTATACCCTATACCCTATACCCTATACCCTATACCCTATACGCTATACCCTATACCCTATACCCTATACCCTATACCCTATACCCTATACCCTATACCCTATACCCTATACCCTATACCCTATACTGTAAGTCACAGTAAGTCACAACAAGTCACCAGCGTGCCAATGCTACACATACACAAGACACACAACAAGTCACCAGCGTGCCAATGCTACACATACACAAGACACACAACAAGTCACCAGCGTGCCAATGCTACACATACACAAGACACACAACAAGTCACCAGCGTGCCAATGCTACACATACACAAGACACACAACAAGTCACCAGCGTGCCAATGCTACACATACACAAGACACACAACAAGTCACCAGCGTGCCAATGCTACACATACACAAGACACACAACAAGTCACCAGCGTGCCAATGCTACACATACACAAGACACACAACAAGTCACCAGCGTGCCAATGCTACACATACACAAGACACACAACAAGTCACCAGCGTGCCAATGCTACACATACACAAGACACACAACAAGTCACCAGCGTGCCAATGCTACACATACACAAGACACACAACAAGTCACCAGCGTGCCAATGCTACACATACACAAGACACACAACAAGTCACCAGCGTGCCAATGCTACACATACACAAGACACACAACAAGTCACCAGCGTGCCAATGCTACACATACACAAGACACACAACAAGTCACCAGCATGCCAATGCTACACATACACAAGACACACAACAAGTCACCAGCGTGCCAATGCTACACATACACAAGAGCATGCAACTCCAATTGGTTTAGCTCACAGTGGAATTTTTGGTTGACGTCACCTTTTTTGGGGGATGATGAGTAATAGCATGCGAAATATGCACTGCAAGTCTGTGGCCACGTGAACTCGGCAGCGTTTCACTAATCTTGAAATGTACGGTAAAAAGCTACTGAAGGAGAAATGACTCGGATGGAGAGCCAAGGCTAAATTTATGGAAAAGAAAAAGGACTAGTGTTGAAACGATCTCACCGGGTACTCGTTAGCTCGCTCGCCAGAAACTCGGCTCGTTTGTGCGGCCAGCTTGTTTGCACTAACGAACACCGTACAACGTAATTCGTACACATGGCAGTACAAGTCGAGCGGGGAGTCGGAATTTTTTTTACGATTCCTGGTCGATCGAGAGTCCAGTCCCGCGCAAAGTGAAAAGCACTCGCAGTTACAGTGGCTGCATGCCGCCTGCACGACAGTGACTAAGTAACATAGTTGTTTCAGTTGTCGTTGCAGCTTTGGTGGACTCCACTGATGTCTTGTTCCGCATCTGCTGACCTGCTGCAGGGCAAACTTCTGTCAACTCTCAATTCGAGTGAAAGTTACGTTTGGAAGTTTTCTCCCGCGATGCAGCGAAGAACAGGGCTACAGTGTTTGCAAAACGGTCTATTCTTACAACGGCTGCTCAACGACGGCGTTGAAAAGACGTCTCGACACCAAACAGCAGTCCGAAGTGAAGCAGCAGCATCCCCAGATGCCGGCGGTGATAATTTGGACCAGCTGAATTAAATTTAAAAAAATCGTACTTGAAAAAAATATTTAAAAAATCATGATTTGCCACATCAATGAAAATCTTTAGCTCGCTCGATAGCTTGCTCGTTAGTGGAACTGATCGCTCGTTTGTTATAGATACGCTCGTTTCAACACTAAAAAGGACCCAGGAACTACAAGTTACACTATAATGAGAAAGAGTTCAAATATTTATTTTGGAAGCTGCAAAACACAAACTTGCGATAAAAATTGTCTTCTGGCGCATTCTTTGCGCGTGATTTGTACGACATGTGTCATAGGTTCTGCAAAAGGTGACATCAAGAAGAAATTCCGGCGTGGACCATACCATGCACCACTGAGCTAGCTGCGGAGTTGCACACTCTTGTTTACGTAATCCTGGAAGTACAAACTAAGGGACAGACAGATTGCGGATTAGAAAAGGAAAAAAAGAAGAGAGAAGAAAAGAAAAGAAAGGAAACGTAAAAAGAGAAGCGGATGGGGATTTTTGCATTGGAAAATCCATTATTCTGTGTCCTTCGCAGCAGTTGATATGAATGTGATTGCTATGTCACACTATGACCTGCATGCATCATACTGACCAACCACCAACATCTCAATCCATTGATAAGACATGCGAAATCCCTGGATGGCACAAAAAGAAGTAAAAAGGAGCTTTTCCCGCCAAAAAATGTTCGACTGCACACTCTGCGTGCAGCACAGTTCGACCCTTCAATGCAGTTCGATCAGTTGACGTGCGCCTAGCGCGCCTATCGGTGCATGCAGGCTAGGCTGCTCAGCTCTTGAAAGTGCACAGTTCGAAGTGCAAGGCCATACCGTACATAACGGGACACTGGAAGCAAGTCCCTGGAGTTTTCATGAACAACGTGGATCAGACAAAATGTGACTTTTCCGGGACTATTGCTGATTGTCCTGGATTTTCCCAAGAAAACCGGGAGAGTTGTCCTGTTCGATGCATATTCGTAGAAATGTGTAAGCACTGTGATCCAGAGTTAAGTGACATGTATCTCGTTGTGTATGTATTTGTGTGTGGATGGTATATACAGGTGATAGCTCAAGTAATCACAGTGAAGATAGCTCAGACATACAGCTGCTGTAGCAACTCCAAGCCACATTGTCTACCTACTGCAGAAGTACGAACGCAGCTGACTAGTGCCATCTGGTCCGTTTTGGGATTCTCCACGGTTCATGGTAAGGCTTCTAGATCTCTTTACATGTAGATGTTATATTCGTTGGACTGATGTACACAATCCCATGTTTATCTGGTACGGCCCGCTAGGATGTCATTGACCCGGCAGTGTGTTAGTCATGGAATGCAGGTGGTCTCTACACAGATGCATCAACGAGTACTGGAAGCTCTTGCAAGACAAGTGTATGGGTAACAGACATTGATCTCGTACCGAAACTTGAATCCGTTTGAGCTGCACACTCTGATCAACATAGTGTGCAAATACATTCCAAATTCCAATGGAATAGGTTTGCTGCAGAAAGGTATCCAAGGCGGCTATGCCAGATACATACTCATACGTGTACGCCCATTACCGAAGCAATGATAGCTAACAAGCTATGTTAGGTATAGCAACTTGTGCTGGGATTACACCATTCAACAGCATGCAAGACTGATGAGTTGACCGCCACTAATTTGAGCCAGGTACATAGCATAGGACTGTAGACCTGTACAACCGCATAAGGTCTATTGTGTACATTTGTACAACCCGTATTTTGTCCATTGTGCTTTGCTGCATTGTATGTTGAAAAACCCATGATTGCGGTGGTAAATTATTCTGTTGAGATCACAACTATTTCTTGGGAAAGACTTTTGGTTAGGTTGTTCAATGTGCAGCCGTCTGATAGAATGGTTGTGTCATCATGCTGGTGCATACAGACTGATAGAATGGTTATGTCATCATGTTGGTGCATACTGACTGAAAGAATGGTTGTGTCATCATGTTGGTGCATACTGACTGATAGAATGGTTGTGTCATCATGTTGGTGCATACTGACTGTATGTACATGTACTGTACGTATTTTTAATTGTATATTGCGTTGTGAATGAAGTAAAACAGGCTAGGGATGATGAATGGCGGCTTTCTCATTGTGTTCTAGGGGTGATGAATGGTTGCTTTCACATTGTGTTCTGTCTGTAGTGAACTGGACGGCACAAGAACTAGAGCTAAATCGGCAACTCTGTGACAATCTCGTCCATCTAGCAAAAACAAGGTAAGGAAAACAGGTTCTGAAGTCACTGCAAGAAACCCAATGGGAAGTGCAATCCTGCATATTTGTTTGTCTAAGAAATGAAATGACCACTGCACCGAATGAATTGAGAGTTCCCTCCATTTTCAAGGACCTGTGATCACATAAAGGAGGCTGTGATATCATTTCACCACATAATCCAAAAAATTTGCTTTGCACCTCACATATGCGTGCCAGAAATTCATGATTGCTTCATGAATATCCTAACTGTGGTACAGTGGTGTGCGGTGTCTCCACATCAGCAGTACGTTGTTTGAATTTAACCTTTTGAGACCCCACTGAAAGTGCGACAATTTACGCACCTTCAAATATCATGCACTTTCACTCGTATCTCTATGAAACATTCACCGATTTTTACAAGCTAACCACCGTTGGAAAGGCATTTCCAAGACAAAGAGACTGGTACCACACTCAAGCCAGCTACCTGCACAGCCTCTGCTCTGCGTGGCCTATAATGCCGCCCAAAACAGCAGCCGTGCGCGAACAGCTACAGCAAAGTTCAAACAGCCGCCATTCCATTCTCCTTCATCGCATCGACTTCAAACAAACTACAGCGGAAAGCTCGTTTCAAGCGCAAAATTTTGGTGTGCAGCATGCTTGAGCATGGCGTACTATTCCGGGGAAATCTCCTGTCAAGTGCAGCGTGAAAATTTGAATATTTTCGATCTGAGTGCATTTTTCAGTTTGTCTCCGACTTCGAGTCTCACCACGGCGGCATCGTAACTCCTAGAGACTTCGGATAACTTCGACGTGATAGGCAAGGGTCTTTTCGAAACGTAAATACTTTGTTTATGAAAATCGGTGAAGGAACACCAGAGATATAATTATTTTAGTGTCACCGTATACCAAACGATCGAATTCGATCGTTGGGGTCTCAAAGAGTTAAGTGAGGTAAAATCCAAGGAAAATGTCATTTCTGAGACTTTGTGTCAATAAATCGAGTGGGAAATTAGTTGATTTAGAGTAGTTGAGTGCTGCCCTGATGCTAGTACACAGATGCAATGTTTTGTTTTGGATCTCGTTGTCGTGTAGCACAAGTTCGTCTGTATGCGGAGTGTCGATTGATGCTACTATCGCAGAGCTTCACTTGCGTTATCACCCCGATGGTAAGATTTTGGAAGTGAATTTGTTTCAGTGTAATTATTCAATGGGCACATGGTCAGGGAGTCTTGAACACGATTTCAGAACAAGTGGGGGTGCTAGGAATAGGAACATCATGGTTGGATAGAGCAACCATGTCTGCTGTATTTTTAAATTCCCACCGCCCTCACTCCACTTGTTTTTTGTTTGTTTTGATTTAGTTCGTTGCCTGAACAATACAATGTGCAACTTCAAAGAGGGTCGAACAGCCACTGTCCGGGTTTGTCTAAAAATACATCCAAAAAATCAAATTGCACACTTCCAGTACAATGGCTACCAGTACCATGCCACTTGCTTGAGCAGGGAAAACTGTTCTATAAAGGGTTGGGCACAATTGGCAATCCGTCGTAAAAGAGTGTGAAATATATCCCAGTGTTTGTCTAGGCCTTTCCCATAATTTAGAATTTCTCCGGGAAATTACCGCAGAATATCATCATCCCCCTCCACCCCTCCACCCCTCCCCCTCCACCCCCTCCACCTCCCCCCCCCCCCCCCCCCGAACAGTCACGATCAAGCCCAGGTTTATCTATAGTGTTTAATGGCCTGATGGCCTGGTTTGTTGTCATGTAGTTGCGGCTAGCAAAACGACGACATGGGATGTTATTGCCTGGAATTTGGAATGTAATACCAAACAAAGAACAAGAGCTAGCTGAGTATACTAAGTCTTGTACTATGTAATACCAAGCAAAAAGCGAGAGCTAACTGAGTATACTTGAACAATGCACTAGGACAAAGAGAACAAGACTAGAAAATGGTATAGTAGCCACGTTCACTTGGTTCAGGAAACCCTACGTATACCATACGTATACCATACGTACACCCTACGTATACCCTACGTATACCCTACGTACACCCTACGTACACCCTACGTATACCCTACGTATACCCTACGTGTACCCTACATATACCCTACGTATACCCTACGTGTACCCTACGTATACCCTACGTATACCCTACGTACACCCTACGTATACCCTACGTGTACCCTACGTATACCCTACGTGTACCCTACGTATACCATACGTATACCATACGTATACCATACGTACACCCTACGTATACCCTACGTATACCCTACGTATACCCTACGTATACCCTACGTGTACCCTACGTATACCCTACGTATACCCTACGTGTACCCTACGTATACCCTACGTGTACCCTACGTATACCCTACGTATACCATATACCCTACGTATACCATATACCCTACGTATACCATACGTATACCCTACATATATCCTACGTATACCATACGTATACCCTACGTATACCATACGTATACCCTACTTATGCTGCCCGATTGCATTTCTTGTCAGAATGGTTAGCACTTTCCTGTGAAATGTTGAAATACTCACACTATTTCACTTCCAGGTTGTACCCAGCATCCAATCCCTATCGGCTCAGTCATCTAGGGAACGGGTGTTGGGTATCCGGCCTACCCGTTTGACCACATATTATTGCTTTACCACTTCAGTGTTCTCTTTCTCTCATTAGTTTTAAGTTTGCTATGGTTGCGTACTGCCCGACTTCTGATGGTAGTTGCCAGTCTTACAATGCTTCAGATTTGTTTTGTTTTATTTTTAATTCATTTCAGTTCGTTGCCCCAACAGTAGAATGTACAACTTCAAGAGGGTCAAACAGACAACAAGGTAACTGAGGAGATCTTCAGTTAAAGATAATAATTTAAAAAAATTGGGAGGCACCGATGGAAAAAGAAGAACAGTCATTGCTAAATAGCCTTAAAATACACTTCATTCACTCGCAGGATAGATGTACACGCCAGCCGCTCTCCCGTGATGAATTGGCCACATGGTGTACACAAATTTATAGTGTTGATACGAGCGTATCTATTACAAACGAGCGAACAGTTCCACTAACGAGCAAGCTATCGAGCGAGCTAACGAGTTTCATTGATGTGGCAAATATGACCCTTTCAAATATTTTTTCTAAAATTCATTTTTTTTAATTCAACTGGTTCAAATTATCACCGCTGGCATTTGGGGCCGCTGCTGCTTCACTTCGGACTGCTGTTTGGTCTTTAGTGTCAAGATGTCTTTTCAGCGGCGTTGTTCAGCAGCCTTTGTAAGAATAGACCGTTTCGCAAAGATTGAAAGTAGCCCTGTTTTTCCCTGCATTGCGGGAGAAAACTTCCAAACGACTGCGCGCAAACTTTACTCAAATTGAGAGTTGACAGGTCAGCAGATGCGGAACAAGACATCAGTGGAGTCCACCAAAACTGTAACGATAACTGAAACAACTCAGTGTCGTGGAGGCATACAGTCACTGATTTTCACTTTGTGCGGGACTGGGACTCTCGATCAACCAGGGACTCGTAAAATATTTGACGACTCTTCGGTTGACATGTTCTGCCAAAGTGTACGGAGTACAGTGTTTCGCTGTTCGTTAGTACAAACAAGCTGGCCGAACAAATGAGCCGAGTTTCTGGCGATCGAGCTAACGAGTACCTGGTGAGATCGTTTCAACACTAATGCAAACATAGCCTACGCGCACATAAGCAATAGGTCTGTGGCTTCTGGCTTTGCCTGAGGTACTACTATATCTAGGAAATCTAACAACACCATCCATTGTAGTGGTAACTTGTCTTGATCTCAGCTTGGCATGTTTCTGAACTAGAAGTGGGTTTCTATATCTTGCTATATTTGTTTCTCCCGTCTTAGATGCAATGAAGAAACTACAGACAAGTTTGCTTACTATCAAAGTAAGATTAAGAATGGCATTTCCATCGTATATAACTTAGGGCACACATGCATGTGCACTCGTATGCGCCTTCCCCCTTGTACGTGTGTATGTATGCTGTGTGTGTTTGTGTATGTGTGTGTGTGTGTGTGTGTGTGTGTGTGTGTGTGTGTGTGTGCTTGTGTGTGTCCACTTGCCGAGGCGTTGTGAGCCCATAAGTGAGATTATTTCCAAGTCCGGCCAGAGTTTGAGAATTTCCGGGGTATCAGCCGTTGAACAGTCTCTTAGCCAATTGAGTCATCTTTCCAAAATTCTCTTTGAGCCCCTCTCCCCTCTCACAAAGGGAGACCCACATGACCAGTTTACCAGTGAGCAATTATACCTACAAGTATTTGTGTGTGTCTGTGTGTGTGCCTGTGTGTGTATGCTTGTGCATATGTGTGTCAATTTCATGGTTTATGGTGAGGAATGATTGGAGCCGTCTCTAAGGTCATGAAAAACAGCATACACTCCCACTCCTCTGTATTTGCTTTTACGGGGTCTTGGAATGCAGTTGTATATCTATAAACCTGAATGCCTTGACTGTCATGTGTGTTGTGTATACTAATCAGGATAGTCTTCCAAGGAGCATTACCATGGGATGCTGTTCATCACTGACTGAAGATGACCATGTCCATTTCGAGAGAATGCTTGCCAGTCAAAGTCACCCAACTGAGCCTTGTGCTGAGGAGTCATGTTTCAATCCTTTGGCTGTCATAGCCGACTTGGAGAAATCTACAACGGGAAGTGACAGCTTTGCCTGGCAAGGTAAAAGCATGTACTTTGCATTACACACAGGGGCTCTTGGGGTCTTGGGTTCTTGTTACATGAGTATCTGTGTACTTTGCATGACATGTACTCGAAGTAGACTTTCTGTAGACTGCACAGTAACTCAACTTGTTCGGCTGATGTTTGTGACAACTGCCCATACTTGGGAACTGTTTGCGACTTGAATACGAAATTCTGAAGTTGACGATGGTAAGAACAAAGCGGTCTCATATTCCTAAAATACGCTACTTGTGGCGCATGTTGCTGCGAAGGTAGTAGGTCTGAAAACACCAACAAAATCAGCGAAGCGCTTGCCAAGGAAAGAAGGTGCGAAACTGCTTACCCTATCCCGCTGGAAGGTCGTTACAGTGTACTTGAAAAAATTAATGCTAGCTTGCCTTCATCGCCTGCCACATGGAGGCATGGATCGCTTGAAAACGAAGTTTCTTGACCTGAATTTGACCGCGCGTCTTGTTCAGCGTATTGTTGAGTGCTGAAGGGTCTGCCTCAAACTCTGATGAAGATGTCGACTTTAGCTGCAAGTGCAGCGAAGCGGGGGACCACAAACTAAAGCTTGGTCGTCGACAATGCTCTGCCTCAATTTCTAGCCGATTTCTTTGCCCTTCGAGTGGACAAAATATATTCGAAAAATCGCTCTGGGAAGCGACAATTTTAATAACGCGGAGGAAGTACGTAACTATTTACATTCCCAATTCCAAATTGTGGGCAATTGTCACACACACATCAGGCGAGCAAGGTGACTATTTACATTGATACACTAGGCTGGAGCACTGCTCAACCTGGATACAACAGAAACCAAACACGCTGCAGCAGTAGTGTACAGTAACTGCTAAGCTAATAA
Source organism: Sycon ciliatum (assembly GCF_964019385.1). Classification (NCBI taxonomy): domain Eukaryota; kingdom Metazoa; phylum Porifera; class Calcarea; order Leucosolenida; family Sycettidae; genus Sycon; species Sycon ciliatum. Next base: position 182,262 of record NC_088647.1, on the reverse strand, counting down.
CTCTGACAACTTCCGAGGAAACCGCAGTTTGCGCTAGGGCAGCGAATAATGCTGTAAGCCAACTGAATGCTGGCAGCTCGAGCCACTTTGGCCGTGAAAAAATCACCTAATTTTTCTAAGTTGGCCTCTAGCATGCTTAGACCTCATAAATCATACTCATATGGGGGTGAGTGTGTGTGTGTGTGTGTGGGGGGGGGGGGGGGGGTGCCTATGGATATGCATTTGAGCTGTAGTTATGGCCTCTTGAAAGCAATAAAAACCTAATTTTCGGAGCTTTGAGGCCCCATAAGTCCAGCAAAATGCCCATGTATTGCCCACACTAATAATTTCTAGAGGCTATGCATGCTAGTGAACAACATAGAAAACACGGTGAAAACAGCACTTCTTCTGTAGAGGTTTTTTCATCTCCAAAGGGGTTTGAGCTACCTCAATAGGTATTCGCACTTGAAAGTCTATTGTATTATGGCTAAGGAGTTGGTGTAGCCTTGCTGGAAATGCAATGTTCCTGGTGGTGAATTCCTGCTTCTTCTTGACCAGATCCAGATTCTCTCATAGCCATCACACACATTATATGGTTTATTCTCAACATCTTTGAAGAAAATGTTGCGCGGTCGCTGGTGGGGTGATGACTGTACCATAGCTTAATGGTAGAGCATCACCGGACATAACTATAAGTGACAGCACTGGCTCGACTTCGGGTCGTGGCCATCAATTTTTCTTCAGTTTTTTTTCTCGTTTTCAACTCCTCCCAACTTCAGGGCTAGTACTTGCACAGAAACACGTGGGCGCCATCTTGGTTCACGTGACATGTGTCACACCATGCTGTGTACAGGGAATCTTGTTATACTTCGCGTCGACTCTGGCCTGTTCAAATCCACGCAAGTGAGCCACAGTTCTCTCTAGCAGGCTGAGATTTAGCAGGCACTGAGTTCAGATGTGGGCAAAGGGATTCACCGAAGGATTTTTTGATTTTCGCAATTTAGACCTCAAATAACACCCTCAAAATTGGTTAACGTGTCCCACCTCTAGAATCGTTTTGGCGAAATTCGCTTTGGTGAAAGTACAGAGCATCTCCTACTGAAAATTTTGAGCCATCGATTGTCAAAATCGGCTCATGTGGAGCTCACTTGTGTCGTTTTGAAGGACGCCGCGCCACGCGCGACTTGCGCTGGTTCTTTCACAAACGGGAGACACCTTCCAGTCAGAACTGCAGACTGTGACAGTGCAGTGCGCACGGCAAGGAAAAGAAGGAGACGTGCATTTTCCATTTGTTGTCCTGTGTCCTTTGCTTTTATTGTTCACTGATAACATGTTCGCAAAATCTTGAGCTAGAGAGAAGACTGACTTACAATCTGATTCATCTAGGCTTCAGCGTGATGCACGTATCCAGACCATAGGAAATATTGGGAAAGGAACCGGGAACCAGGAGAATAATTTTTTCTGGAGCGAATCCAATTATTACCATGGTTCTTTGTTCTTGAACACCGCGCTCCACATCGTCAATGTTCTGCGAGGTAAGGATTTCAGGACTACTGTCGGTTTGTTCAACCTCGGGGCGATCTGATCTACGTCCAGCTGGCCATGATACTGAGCCGAACTGGCCACTAGTTCGCTTCTTTCTCGACTCGGGATAATCAAGCCGGTCAGAGTGCGATTTCCTACCCTGGATGCGATCCATGGTGCGGACTGAAAATAACTACTGAACACCTCCTTGTACAAGCACTGACATACAAGACCGGTGGTGGATACAAACTGACAACAGGAAACCCTAACAGCACCCGCTCTGTCAGAGAAAGTCGAAGGGAAGCAGTTCGAACTAGTTCAAGCACCACCAAAAAATAAAACTATGATAAAAACTAGCACTTGCTCTTGCACAGTTGCAGCTAGGTCAAAGACTGCACTGGCAAGTACACTTTTGCGCAGTCGCGATCTCGCGACCCCGCATCACGTGCGGGTATCTGATGACGTAGCGTGACTCAAGATGGCCTCTGACGTGTTTTCGTTTTGTGATCCCAAATACCAGCCCTGAACTTATGAATAGACAGCATCTTTCATGATGTTTGCTGCATTGAACTCATTCCAGCTATTTCCTTTATCTTCATTCTGTAACACTACATCTGTATACTATAATGATACATTCTGTAACACTACATCTGTATACTATAATGATACATTCTGTATTCTATAACAATACTTGTGTTGCTGCTCACCCGTGCATGGCTGGTTTTTTTTGTTAATCATGAGTCCTCCGCAAGTGGTGTGCAAGTGTATATTGCCCGAGCAGAGTGTGTGTGTGTATGCAAAGTGTATGGGTTTGTGCACCTGTGTGTGTGTGTGTGTGTGTGTGTGTGTGTGTGTGTGTGTGTGTGTGTGTGTGTGTACATGTGTCTTACTATTTGGAGGAATAATTTTCTACATGACTAAGTATTTTTTGAGTTGGGTTGTGTTGTGTTTTGCTATTATACAAATTACAGACCACATGAAGAATGTCCTTGAGAATGTTACGGATACATTTCTTGTAGAGTTGGTGAAGAACAGATATGAGATCTGGGATCAAGAATCAACTATTTCTTCCGAGAGCAAGCCAAGTGTGCATGAATTGCGCTCAATCCTTGCTGCTACATCTTGACGTCTCCATGTCGATTTTGACATGTCAACGTCTCGACCAATTTCAGCTGTGCTCCATTCTTGCTTGATCTACAAGTAGAAATGTTGCCTTATCTTATAATAACAGAGTTGGCTGATGCCGTCGAGTTTCCGAACTGACATGCGATGGATGAGGGACACATGCTCTTGAGTTTCGGTGTTTTTTTACTTTCCTATAATTATTGTAAAGGCATTTCTTACAGAAACCTGATCTAAACGTGTTCACACTGTTCTAATCTTGATCCGTGTCTGTACCAATATCTTGGGCCAATTCTTACTCCTTACAGTCTCAACCTTCAGGATGATGGTATGTTATTCCCTAGTGCATACCTCAAAGTATTTTGTTTTCAGTCCTGCAAACCAATCAGCATACTTTAGTGTTCTTCTTTTCACCATTTTGTTGGTGTGTATCTTTTCCATGCAATTACCAAACCTTACTGAAGAACATGTATTATATAATTATTATATGAGCGGTGCCACGAAAAAACCAGTCAAGTGCAACTGAATGTGAAGTGCAGAAAACGCCGTTCAAAGTCTGACCAGGAAATCAGCGCATTTCACTTGTCTGCGTCTCAGTTCCGCTACCTTTCTGGCTGTCCAGCTGAGTTTTCCGTCTATCTTTACACTGAGTGTGAAGTAGACTTGCTTGGCTATCACCAGGCCTTGGCTGCGAGTAAATTGACGCATGTGTACGGCGACATGTCATGGCTGAAAGTGCAGCGCATGAACTTGCATTCCGAAACAACCAATTTAACTTGGAAACGGAGCCAATACTAAAATGTCAAGATGTGAAAGGACACTTAGGTACGAGTTATGAGTACCTCTCTACCACTGTAACAGGTGTGTGTGTGTGTGTGTGTGTGTGTGTGTGTGTGTTGTGTTGCTATGTCCAACATAGCTTGTTTGTTATGGGCAGGAGTATGAGTGTGTGTGTGGGGGGGGGGTATATATAGCCCGGTTTTATGTGGTAAACGGGCACACGATGGAAGTAGCGCGGGTAGTTGCTCACTCTTGGTGTTATGGACTGCCTGTTGTCATGACTTTCGATGTTTGACAACTATGCAAAAAGAAGGGAAATTGAAATTGCGTTGCTGTATGTGATGGGAATGTGCTATTCTGCATCGTCGTTTTCATTTATTCCGCTCTGCACCCAGGTGCATCGAGCACTTTTTTCAAACTTCCAGAACTCCCTCATTTTGAAAACCATGCACCTAGCAGGTAAAGTGCATATAGAAGTTATGCGAATGATGTCATTGGGCACAAGTACACGCATGAGTGCGCAGATTTTCCAAAGGACGCTAAGTATGCAGCTTGTGTCGCTAGTGCAGGTCCAGCGCTGTGTCGCCAGACCGCGCCTTCACCGAGGCGTCTCAACTGATGATGTAATCGAATACAGTTAGATCGGGCGCCGAAGAACGCAGGGGCTCGAGCGCAGCCTAGGAAAGTTCTTAACTTTTTGATTCTAGCCAGACCGTTCTTATTCACACGCGCGCGGCGAGTCGAGTGACGTCATGACATGTACATGTAGTGCAATGTAGTACTTTTAAACTAGTGGGTGTCGTAAATGGGAATGACTGTACATGTAGCAGTTACTGTTTACACGTGTACATGACATGTACTCACCTCCCATACATGTACAATGTAGATCTACGTACAATGTAGATCTAGTGTTCTTAAATCTGATAATTCTAGCCTGGACTGTTCTTAAATTTTGCCGGTTTTCAGCCTGGGTGTTCTTCGGCGAGGTGTTCTTCGGCGCCCGATCTTACTGTATACACCTCTACAATGTGATACCAAAATGATTTGTGCACACATATACTCGCACATCAACGATTTGTGCTGCGCTCATATAAGTGGAAAGAGTATTGCTGTTGCCAAGATGGATGGCTATAACTGTCGCTGCTAAAATCCCACTGCACAGGTAAATCGTTCTCAATTTGAGCTAGTTTTGAGCAATCTGTTGCTATCCTGAAACCATCAAACACTTCGACAGTGTTGTCTTATTGTCTGCTGGCGCCAGCAAGTATTAGCACTATGCAGCGCTCCGGCTAGCTGCTTGATACCAGGGAGTTTTTCAGCTACAGTCGTCGCCCAAAAATCTGGCCAATGCTATGCTAGCTGAAGAGTACATGGGCCACATGAACTACCACTACTAGCCACTAGTGCACTACAGATGCAAACACTATGCCCTGTATACGCTCAGTGCAGAGCGGGTTAGACTAATACTGACTATGTCTATAGTAAGTACATGCATACTACCATGCTACCATGCTACCATACTACCATGCTACCATGCTACCATGCTACCATACTACCATGCTACCATACTACCATGCTACCATACTACCATGCTACCATGCTACCATACTACCATGCTACTATGCTACTGTGAAGCAACACTGTGAAGGAACACCGTGAACGCCCACCACCGTGAAGCACCACCGTGAAGCACCACAGTGAACGCGCACCACTATATCCATGGTTTTGGCATTGGTTGTATTTTTCAATAGTTTTTTTCGCGACGACTGTACATTCAATATCCGGGCTAGCGGTTTGATGCCAGCATGCATTGCATCTATATGCTGCTTCATACTAGCATGTAATTGGCTACAATGTCCTGGCTGTTGCTTGATAACAGCAAGTATTAAAGCTAGTGTGCTGGCGCGTTGTACCAAGATGGAATTGGACATAGTGGCTATTGTAACGGGTAACCGAGGGGTAGGCGTGGTGAAATCAACAAGAATTAGTTTTATTCTACTTCTTTCAGGTACACACCTGAGATATAATTATTAGTGAAAGAAGAAGCGGCAAATAAATAACTTTCTCTCCGGTGCTCACCTAGATGCTGATTTCTTATTCTTCGAGTTAGCTTTTGTTGCTATCTAATCTAATCTTCAAAACAGAAATGCGCAGCCGCTTTAATGCAGCAGACGCCGTACGCTTACATACGGAGATACACTAAATATACATCAGGCAAAGCTCCGTATTAGTTCCGTACTACTTCCGTATTGGTCGGGCAGGGATACTACACTATTTCACTAACAAGAACTGGTCATGAATTGCACATACGTATAACTGCGCCATCTGCCTATCAAACATGATGTTTTAAATATTCTTTCCTACCTGTACATACAAAATAAATGCCATATTCAATACAAAAATAATTTTGTAAATCAATCTAGTTTCTAAAAGAGTACTTGACCATCGTGCTGAAGTTATGAAGAAGGTCTACTACTTGTAGCATTGTGCAGAAAAACATGACCATCTGGGCAGGTAAAATTTACGAGACAAATTTACCTTTTGCTGCATCCATATTCATCCACATTTTCATGCATGGTATGCCATCATAACCGTAACTTTGGCGGATATTGCTTGACTACGTATCGGCAGAGGATGTCGTCAGCTGCAGGACACCACACTAGCATTCCAGCATTCCACGAACTGCCTAGTTTTGTGTATCATCTGCAGGGTATAGTTCAAACTTCTCTCCAATTACCTGTTTAGTTCAATCATGGGAACTCATTGCAGTTATCCAAACCCTTCCTTCAGACACTTCAACTGAACTGGTAACTGAAGTTACGATTTCTGGCCCATGTCAAACTAACCGGCGTCTGACGTGCGGTGGAAATGTTCACATCTAGGGTCGTTGAGTGACGATACTTTTAGAGTGAAACTCGCAGTTCCAACAAGCAACTAATTTGTAAATTCTGGCCAATATGTATTTCACACTTCCTACAGTTGAATGCCGTTCATTGAAATCTGATCGCGCTAAAGATTCATGTTCTTATCTGGGGGTTTCGCTCTAGCAGCTCGTCTACAAGCTCTGCCACAGTGCCGGTATGCTGTAGCAGATCCCATCACTGCATCAGATTTTCAGAGTTTTCATTTTTGAAAGTGTTACAACACCTGCGTGTGAACTACATCAGAGCGTTATGCTGAGCAGCTTGTAAACTACACTCTTGGTGGCTGAGATAGCCTGCTCTGCTGCTTCGCTGACAGGTAGGAATGTAGGTATCACAGGGCCTTGTTGTAGCAGATGATTTCTGGCTCATCAGCCTAGGTGAGTGAGGCACTGTTCACACCACAGCACTTTCGTCTTCAGTGTACTATGAGATGCAGCATTTCTGTACAAACTTAGCTCCGGGTTTATCTGATGTCTTCACGGTTCTCACCCCCTTCCCTCCCTTCATCCCAGGTCTACAGTATATGAGCATGGACATTGCATTCAGTAACGTCGAGGTGTGAATTCCTAAAGTCTTGTGCCTTGCGATCATTTTCAGCGCTGAAATTTGAAGGACAAAACTCGGCTGTGCGAATGATTCGAGTTCATTTCTTCGGCATTACTCTATCAAAGTCATGGGTTACGTATGAGATTAGCTCGTTCAGAACTTGGGTAGTGGTTGTTTTCGTTAATAGAAGCCAGCGGTCTTCATTCTTAGGCACGTTTGTACGTTTCTAAATCAGAACTATCGTGAAAGGCTTTCAGTTCAGCTCTCTGCTCTGCTGCTACATTTACTAGTGTCAACAATCGATTGGAGGAAGCTGTTTGGACGTATTGGATATTCTCTTACCGACATGGCAGTGACCAGTGGAATGGCAGACGCCCGAAAGACTTCAGGTAAGGTAAAATATTTCACCCTGCTTTCAACCATGCTAATAGATACAGGCAATGTTGTATTGTACAGCGCAAGCTGATTTCTTTATCGTACCAGTGCTCAAAAAGCAAGTTTTGCTTCATATTGCCAAGAGTAAATAGAGAGGTTGTGCATAACGAAAATTCGTAAAGATCTTTCGGAATCTGAGCCATCTGGAAGTGACGAAAATTCGTAAAGAAAATCTGTTGTGCTCAACGAAAAACGTAGTGTGACCATGTTGACCCTTTCGAGTACTTTTTCCGCTGTTTGCGCGCGTGGTGAACAATTTTTTTGAATCAAATGTGTACTCCGGCCCATGGCTCACGTGTAGGCACACCACCGAACTGAGTTGGGCTCAAGTTTTCCAGCTCACGGGCAACGATCTCCATGGCTGGAGACCCTCGTCGAAACGGTTGGTCGTGAGAACGAAGCTGCCTGAGAAGGGTCAGGTCCATCGCGAGATCAAATGTCCTTCGCTGAGACGTCGCAGGGGAAGACGAAGACGCCGAGGTGGCAGAATTCTGCTGCGGGGATTCAGCAGAATAATTTGTCACAGGGCGTAGCGAGCACTGACAGGACTTCCAGATGTGACAGAACTAGCCGAGCGCTGTCCAGGTGACAGAGGATCGCTGAGAGAGCGGGAAAGAGATCCATCAGCTCCACAGGATGCCGAGTAGGAAGAACTCGCAGAACGACTTGAAAAGGCCATGGCGAAAAAAATCTTGACACCACGTGCATCAACACAGCTACATGTACATGTATACAGAAGCTGCGTGTGAACTACATCAGAGCGTTATGCTGAGCAGCTTGTAAACTACACTCTTGGTGGCTGAGATAGCCTGTATACAGAAGCTTGCGAGAAAGAAGCGAAAGTTCAAAACGTAAGATCTTCAAGTTTCGCGATCAGCCTCGCGAAAGTTCCTTTCCTTTTTCGTTACTCGTACCCAGACTACGTCTAAGTTACGAATTTTCGTTATGCACAACCTATCTACTAACTCCTAAGAGTGTGCAACTTGAGTCTATAGGGTCTGCATCATTTGACAAACCCGTACTTGGTCCGGCTCATCGCAATTGTCGCTTATCCCCCACGCACTCTTTGACAGGTAAAAGCCAGACCAATCACGATATCTAACTTACTTTTGCTTGGGAGGTCGTGATGGCAAGATAAAAGGAGGCACCAAAGAAAAAATGATCGCGACTAGCGCTTTGAATCGCGATGTATTCGACTTTTTTGGGAAGTGGGAATCTGGCCATTCACTGTGTTGCCAAAAGCCAAGCGCAGCGACCCGAAGACCGGAACTGTAGCAGGGGCAACTGACATCCTGGCCTGGAGAGTGTGACAGGCACGCATGTACGGCAGAGAAGTATGAGCTTCATGCTGAAGAAGAAAGGTGTTTTTGATGTGATGCGCCTGGCCGACGTGCTGGTTGTTCTGAGTCTTGGTGGACTGAGCAGCTGCATTACAAGAGTCGTGGCCAGCGTATCCAGTGGAGCGTATGACAGCTGTCTGGAGAGGCCTGTATGGCTCATTCAAAGGCTTTGTTGAAACACACTGTGGTGACACACAGGTCACAGTGCCCACGGTTCCTTCAAGCACCGAAGTGGCAGCCACAACTGTTCCTTTCCCATTGCTGCCATCCGACAGGCTGAGAACATAAGAGATACTCTACCAGTCTACGCCAGCAGCTAGACAACAGCAAATGTCAGCTCATGTAACGGCACGGCTCAAGAGATGCAGAGTTGAATGAACTCTGGACCTGTATTACTAGTGTGAGTGCAAGAACGCGCTTCTTCGCTGATTTATTTCGTGCGTTTTGCTTACCTTGCTTCCTTTCTTCGACTCGCTTCACCTGATTCCATTGGTGAATTTTCTTACTTGTGGCAGAGAGTATTTATGTATCATGCTTCCTCACTATGCCTGTTGGAAATTTCACAGAGCGGTAAAAAAAACTCCTGTTCTTAGTGGCGATAGATAAGCGACAATTGCGATGAGCCGGACCAAGTACACATTTATTTATTTATTTTATTTATTTATTTCTGCACCTCGTGGCATGTCAACACAGCCAATTGAATTGAGGAGAGGGTGAGACCAACCACGGAAGAAGAGAAAAAAGAAAATGAGGAGCACGTGCACAAAGTGGGAAGGGATTAGCAACTTACAAAGCAATGGGATGCTCAATGAGCTATGCAGCGGAAGTGGCGACTGATTTTGTTTACTGGGAGATACTGAAGTGCTGTCTGACGAGGGTTCGGAATTTGGGCATATCTGGAGCTTGTCTAACACTGGGAGGCAGTTGGAGCCACGTGGAGTAGGAGGAAAAGAAAGGGGAATTTACGAATAGGGTAGACCTAGCTAGGGGGAGACGAACGCAGCTTCGGGTGGTGCCACCTGAATTGAACCAATTAAGGGACTGTAAATGAGCAGGGTGCTGGTCAAGAAAAATTGAATGTGCCAGGGTGCACTTGGAAGCATCAAGGTAGTGTTGCAGAGTGGTAATGGATGCAGCAGCATACAAGTCTTGATTTGAGATATAACGATCAGTACGAAATATGATGCGCAGTATACGACGATGGAGAACTTCTAATTTACCTATGTGGGTTCTGTTAATGGTGGACCAGGCAGGGAAGCCGTACGTGAAGAGGGGAAGAATGTACTTGAAGTATGATTTATAAAAATTAATCCGGCAATTTTGGGGCAAATGGGACAAGTGACTTGACATTATGCCGACAGATCGGCATACTTTGGACGACACATGATCAGCATAGTGAGACCAGGAGAGGGCGGAATCCATGACAATGCCAAGGTGTTTATGGTGGGGCGCTACAGAGATAGGGTGACCGGGATCATCGGGGAAGTGGAAGATGGGCACTGGATCCGTGGGAGGGGGAAAATGGAGGAGCTCGGTTTTGGTCACATTTGGCTTAAGGTACCAAGTGCTCATCCAGTGAACAATGTCGTTGATACAGGTCTGAACTTTGGGGTACAGGGTGGCGTGAGATGGGGAGGAAGCAAGGACAGTGGTATTATCTGCAAAGAAATATTGGGAATTGCATAGGGGAGGTCATTAACGTATGTGAGGAAGAGCAGGGGACCTAAAATGGAGCCCTGGGGCACTCCGGATGTCACAGACTCGGGGTCAGATAAGGTTCCATTCACTGTGACACACTGATTTTGGTCCAAGAGGTAGCTAGTTATCCAGGCGAGTAGGGAGCCGGAGACACCATGGGCACGAAGTTTGGCGATCAGGCCCTTGTGCCACACGGTGTCGAAGGCCTTGGAGAGGTCGAAGAAACAGATGCAGGAGACCTGCCGCTGGTCTTTTAGGGAACAGAGGTCTTGGGTTATGCGGGACAATTGCAGGGATGTGTTGTCCTTACGGCGGAAGTCAGATTGTGCGGGGTGAAGAAGAGGGGAGATATGGTCGTACAAGCGGTCGTACCCTATTCTCTCTAGCAGTTTGGAGACACAGGACAGGAGGGAGATTGGTCGGTAATTAGACGAGTTGTTCTTGTCGCCTTTATTTTTGTACACTGGAATGACAGTGGCTGACTTCCATCGTGACGGGAATGTGCCGGAGGAGAGAGAAGGGTTAAAAAGAATGGAGAGTGGGCGGGCAATTGAGTAGCTCAGTTTCCTGAGGATCTCATTGGTGATCCTATCAGCTCCGTGTTTGTTCAGAGGCAGTCTTGCAATATACTTGCGAACAGTCGATGAGGTGATGATCAGGGAGTGCAATGTAGTTGCTGGTGGAGGTAGGGAGGAAATAGTGGGAATAGGAGCATCGGGGTCAACCCGTAAGCCAGCACTGACGAAGTGGCGGTTTATTAAGTTACCAATGGATGCCGGAGAGGTGGTTGTTTGACCATTGGGGCCCACCATCTTCGAAGGTATGACCCGGGCGCAGGTAGGATTTCGCAGTTGACGAATGAGCACAGGGAGGGATGGGAGGCGAGGGTTTGTGGGAGATATCGTGGCACAGAGGTTGCGAATGTAGCAGCGATGGCAGGTTCTGGAAAGGCATTTTACATAGTTATTTTGGTGTTTGTATTTGTTGAAATTTGTAGGGGATGGGCATTTCCGGTAGATGCTGTAGAGATCACTCTTGACTTTAATAGCTGCTTTCAGTGATGCAGTCATCCAGGGGCAGGGTTTGTGGCGTGATTTCCGACGAGGAGGTGAGGATCTTCCTATATATAGGTCCAAGGCACCTTCTGGGATGTCAGTGAATGCGGAGACAGCCGTGTCGATGCAGTGGGAGGCAAGGACCTGAGACCAGGGTACATCTGCGAGAAAAACATTCATGGCATTCCACATGTTATCCGTGGCACTCAGGACATTGTATCTTCGTGTAGATGGTGGGCTACGACAGGTGCTGGCTGCTGTGGGGGAGGACTTTGAGGAGGAGAACTCAGCTAGCAGGACGGCATGGTCTGATGCGCCAAGAGGAGCCAGGTGTTGAATGTGTTTGAGTTGGCTAGGGATGTTGCTCGCGAAAAGGTCTAAACAGCTGCCAAGTCCATTCGAGCGGAGGTGGGTGGGAAAGGTTACCGATTAGGTCAAATTATAGCATGAGAAGAGGTTGTCAAGACTCAGACCCTGTGCATCCGTTTGGTCAGTTGAGCACCAGCCGGAATACCTACAGTTGAAGTCGGCTGATATCACAAGGGCATTGCTTGCACATTGTGCATGATAGATACAGGGTCGTACACAAACCCTGCTAATTTGGGTTAAAACTTCTGTGTGGTCATTTTCAAAGTTTACCTGCGTAACCTATTGAAATATGTCACATGATCATCGCTGAACTTGATAAAGTTTATACACACTCTTGGGAACTATGAACTCGTAGTATTATTTTGGTTTTCGAATCAAATCACAATCATTGATTTTTGTGCAGTGGACCAAAACAAATGTACAGATCAATCATTGATTGGACTTAATTTAAACACACAGGACAGTCTACAAGTTACTAACTGCCACAGAGGAATTTGTAGTCAGTAAACATTTTTGCACACCAGGCAAACGCAGCACCATAAATTTTGATGGTGCATCTTTATTACGAAGCCATAGTTCAGTGTATGTTCAGAACCATTGAATGTCAGACATTGAGCATGCTAGGTTGTGGTGCAATAGTGTGTATTATTATTATATTTATTGCAACATCTCAAGACTCAAGTGAAATACCACCGGCCAATGTGAAGAGAGTGGGTGATAGCCAACCACGGCGATAAAGATAAGTCGGGTTTAGAAGGGAACACGAAAGAGTAGCAAAAGCAACAACAACAGGAAATCCATGAAGAAAGAGGATGTCGGTCAACAGCAACAGAGATGCAAAGGACCTGTGGATAATGAGCTATGTTGTAGTAAATGTATAAGGGGCGGCACGGATCTTGAAGATTCGGAGTGAGATCAGATCCTTCACTTCTCTGGCAGATTTATTATGGTCATGGAGAACCTAGCTCAATCTCCAATCTCTAGCTCAATCTTCAGTCAGAATGAACTTTGTAATTATGCATCATTCTCTCATGAAGGGTCAAAAGTTCAATGCCTATTAATTGATACTAGAGCAAGCAACGTGTGTAACTAACCGGAATTTGGACTTAAATTTTAAAACCATTCTCAATCTTCAAATAAATTGTGGGGAAAGTCGGTGAAATCTTCAAATAACGAAGGGATAATTTATTAGAAGAAAAAGAGGACCAAGGAGCTACAAGTTACGTTGGAATGTCCGCTAACACCAGCAGTTACTTTACAATCTTGTTACAATTTTGTATCTCCATGGTCCTCTTTTCCTCTTATAAATTAATCTTTGGCTCTTCGCCTCCGTCAAACGAGGGGTTAATTAATAGTTATAGAGACTTGCTTGTCACTCAATGTTGAGTGATGAGTTTGGAAACATTGTGCAGTATTTTCTCTAAAACAAGAAACAGAAGTTGGATATGGTCGGGAATGAAGTGCAAAGCACTGCATATAAAACTTGTTGTTGTTTGTATTTATTTTCATTCACAAATTCAAACGGGCATAGGACCCAATAACATGAAAGCGAACATGAAAATTATAATGAGAATGAGAATTAAAATACTTAGATCTTCAGTGTAGAGTCAGCGGTACATCAGAGGGAGATCGGGTACAACAGAAAGAGAACAGAAAAATAGAAGATTTCCCTTGTCTTTAGCATCTACAGGGCACAGGTATAGGGGATTACCTGCGTGCGAAACTGCCGAGCGTGATGAATGGCACGGATGTCGCTGGGGAGGGCATTCGATAATACAACACCCTTGCAAGCAAAGCGCCCCGCCCCGCAACCGAATGGGAAACTGGCATGCACAGGCCCATGGCCGCGTGCAGCCGGAGTTAGCAGGGCTCGCAACTCTGGACTTACCAGTGCATAACAACAGCGCCACACCAGGTATACTAGCTTCTGATTGAAGACTTCTGCCACACGGAACACTGCCATGCGCTCCAGCAGGTCGCGGGCAGACGACCACGGAGGGCAGCCAAAGACAGCACGAGCCCCACTGTTCTGCAGGACCTGTAGACGGTCGAGGTACACTCTTTGCAGTGAGCTAGAGTACGCGTTTGAGACGTACAGCAGGTCAGACATGATCAGCGACCTAAAGTAGGGCAGGCGTGATTGGTAATTCAGGCAGTGACGCATTCGCCAGAGTGCTCCGATCTTCTGCGACACGCGTGCAGAACATTGGGCAATGTGGGCGTGCCAGGATATGCCGGAATCGATTGTGGCACCAAGATAACGAGCACTTAGCACACTAGGCAGTGAAGTGGCATGGCAGACGACCTGTAAATCAGCTGTGTGCTGACGGCCGGCAGGAATTGGCACTACTTGGCTCTTGCCAGCATTGAGGATCAGGCCTCGATCCTTCAGCCAGTGTGCAAGGATTGAAACCGAAGCAGATAAGACATCGGATACGTCCTGTGCTGTTCGCCGGCTGCACGCGAGCGCAATGTCGTCCGCAAATTGAACTGACTCGGACTGGCCAACTACAGCGGGGACCTCGCGGCTAATCATTATGCTCCAAAAACTACCTGATAATGCTGATTATAATGCTCCAACAAGGGGTATAATGCTCTTGGTTTGGAAAAAAATGGAAGAAAGGCTGCACATTGTCAAACTTCCAGGAAAGGATGCATAATCTGCCTCTGAAGCTTCTGCAATATCTCTCACGAGCTCCACCACTTCTCAGCACTATAAGACATGATCGCGTCTCCATTGGCTGCTCTCCATTGCAACTTTGATGCAAGGCTGTGGCTGAACAGTGGGCATATCAAATCTTTTCCCTTCCTTATCCATGAAGTGAGATGTGAGACCATTATTGCTGGTGATCAATTGGATGTTGGAAGCTTATCATGGGAAGTGATATTCCTGCCTGCAGACAAGCTGTCACTGCTTCCACTCTGTGAAAAATGTCTTCATCCGAAACAGCTTACGTGAGGCAAGTTCATGATAGACGATCTCAGATCGAGATCCCTCACATTTGCGGAAATCCTGAACACACGTGGTCAGAAGTTATTTAGCCGCTCTGCACACTCTGCTTGCGCTGTCTTCTTCTCCTGAGGTTGCGTGGAGACAAATGGTTGGCCACAATACTCTTCTTTTCTGAAAGCACTTGACTATAGGCCTTGCATTACAATCGTCCACGACGAACTGTACGTGCTTCACCAGGAAAGTAAAACATGAGCTGCTGAGCACTCAAATCGACTTGGTGCTGCGTCCATGAGAAATTTTAGTTCTTTTCGAGTCTGCTGAGCTGGACTCTGCAAAAGCAGTTAATTAATTTTGGAGTAAGCTCTATCCGTTTATAGCCGCTCCTTCATGCAGGTCCAAATTTTTATCTATGGATTAGTGTTTACTTCAGTATCGCTAGACATGCTATGGCCAGAGCCTATGGCATAGCATTTTTTTTATTAACAGGAAACTCCTCTTCCTCTGTTTGATATTCACTTCGCGTAGATCTACGTAGTCTCCTCCATCATCCTTGGCTCTCCATGATTTCTAAAAAAATTCCTCGTAAATCATAGTTACGGATTTTGTGCACTTCGAAGCATAAACAGCCTCAGTTGCAACGTTGGGCATGCTACATCACATGTACATTTACCTGACATTGCTACATAAAGACTTTATTTTTTAAGTAGCAATGACATTACTGCATGTAATCAGGTAAATGTAGCGCTAAAGGTGTTACGTGTGACGGTGTCTACACTCACAAAGTCATGTGCCGGGACAATATTATGGCGTTGCACCTCATGCAGTCATGGCTTTAGCCAAAAACCATGAGATTTCCCGACATTATCCACTATAAACCTCGTTATGCCGCTCAAACCTCACATAATGCTCGTCTTGTTGCTTCCTAATGCTCCATAATGCTCTAATGCTCGGATAGGCTTATAATGCCGAATATAATGCCAGCATTATCCGCTGGACCCTACTCGCGGGTGTATAGGCTGAACAGAAAGGGGCCCAGCACCGAACCTTGGGGGACACCACTCGTGCAAGCTGATGTAGAGCTCGTCCGCGGGATAACTTTGACCACTGATGAGAAGCAAGCCCTGATAGGCCAAAAAGGTTTACATTACTGTAAAAGCCATTATCCTAATGAGGCGCATATATAACGATTTCCCAAAATTGACTAGTTTACGTGTACCAAAGGTAACGATTCTCTCTCATTCTCATCGCTCAATAGGACAGTATATGTATCGATTTCTGTATAACGATTTCTTTAGATTTCTCCTCGTTAACTCGTTAGAGTTAACACTTCGTTATATATTATGAATCTCCAAGCATAGAACTACTGGTGACCTGATGACGTATACATGCAGTGCTGACATGATAATGATGATCGATCAATGAATGATGACGACACAAACACAGCATCAGGAAGTCAACAACTGCCTGTACAAAATGGAACGTTTTTGTGAACTTTGTGCCATGCAGCGAATGGTCTACTGAACAAAGATGCGACCTGCCCCGTCATATTACAGTTGGCATGGTTAGAGTTAGGTTAAGTGTTTGGATTTGGGCTTAGGTTGGAGTTAGGGTTAGAGTTTCCATTTGGGTGAGGGTTAGGGTTAGGGTTAGGGTTAGGGTTAGGGTAAGGGTTAGGGTTAGGGTTAGGGTTAGATTGAAGTCCCAATTTTGTTTGTACAAGGATGCAGTGCCATGATTCTCGTTGTCTGTCTGTTTGAAGTTCTTACCGTCTTACCTGCATTTATTTATGTACTTTCTTGTTTGACATTGCTACTTTCCAGCATCAGACTCACCATTCTAATGTTGTACAGTGGTTGACCGGAGGCATCTCAGTTCTCCATTTACAAGTGACTGTTGTATCAAAGGTTAGCTCTTATCTGCTGTCACTGGTGAAGTTTGGCACTATGAGTTCATAGACCTACACTACTCGCCCTTACTTTCCGCAGCAGCTGCTTGGGACTCTACTGTACTATGGACGTGTGGCGAGGATTAGACTTGCCTTCAGCTCATTGATACACTCACCACTAGTGATGTACATGTACTTGTACATGTATGTCTGCCATGGTGATTATTTTCTAAATTTATATCGCCTTGAATCCTAATCAAAGGCCTTTAGTCTCTTAAATGGTTTCTTTCACATAGATGATCATAACTTGGTCCAGTTCATTTGATTTATATATGCAGGCATACACAATGATACATGTAGAGGTAGTGCTATTTCATCCCTTTTACATCACATCTTGATCTGGATATTGAAAATGGAAATGAATTTGCCGTCTAAGTCCTGAAATAGGTACACGCCCAAAAATGTGTTCGTTATTCACGTTCTTGTCAGTGTCCATTGGAGTTGAGGTTAGATAAGACACTACTCCACATGTTTATATTCCTGTATGGATATTAGGCATGCTGATTACATTTTCTTAATCCTCTCCTATGTCAATGCACATCAAACTATGTCACGCCACTACTCCAAAATGCGCTTGCAGTCGGACCATTCCACTTCTACATCACTCACTACCATTTCAAAGACACTTCATTCAGTTATTGCTGGTGCAGGCATCCAGACAACTCGATATGCTGGAAGTTTTCCCGTGGAGTTGGCCAAGAGCGCATTGTGGAGTGGCAGTGTGACTGATATTGATTTTACGGAATGGTAGTGTTTGTCACTAATTTCTCTACATTTCCAACCTTCCTACACATAGCTTTAACTACTTGAACTTCTCTTTCAAACTGCCCGTAATCTTATTGTTCTTCTTTGCCCGTAAAAGCGGCAAACGTGCCCGTAAAAGCGGCAAACGAGCCCGTAAAAGCGGCAAACATGCCCTTGAAAGCGGCAAGAGTGGCCGTGAAAGCGGCATCTTTGGCCCGAGAAGTGGCAGCTATGCCCATAATATAGTGGCATTTACGCCGCTGGGAGTGATGACTTTGAAATATGTTCATTGAGAACACGTAACAATGGGAATTTAATTCCCTGCATCAGATCTATCTTCCCTACACTGGATTTGCTTTTCGGCTTGTTCAAATCGTAAACTAGACCTGCAGAATGTGACCTTACTCGGTCCATCTTTTAAAATATGCATGAGATAGCAGGGCTCCCTTCAAAAGAAGAACGTACTTGCATGTGACTTCAAAGATAACTTTCAAGAGGTAATCTTAATTTGAATCAGATTAAGCCCTCTTGTGGGCATTTCAAGTCAAATCCAATTCTTTCAAATGGAAACAACTTCAGGTGGTTTACTATAAAGACCGTTAAATTGAACTATTGACAATACTCTTCAGAAAAAAGAAATCCAAATGTTAGGAAAAAACTCTGATGCAGGGAAAGGATTAGGGTATTGATTAGGGGTTGGGTTTAGGTGGTAAGTGAAGAAACCCCAACAGGAGAAAGAACCAAACCCAGACTTCAAGTTCAACCCTGTTCCAAGCAAGCAGCCTTCGCAAAATTTTCATGCAAGCCCTCTTCCCAAAAAAACGGGATATTGACTTCATGACCACTTTTCTGCATCAGGTTTCACTTTCTAGCATTAGTGTCTGGCACATTGTGGAAAATTATGGTTAATTTTCGAAATATCCATCTCGTTCATATTTAGATGATGTTATGGTTTGAACCTAATTAACCCCATTAGGAGAAATGTCCAAAGCCGGACTTCGATTTTTACCCTGCTGCAATAAAATAAATCCTGATGCTAGAAAGTAAAACCCTGATGCTGGAAAGTAGGCTTGCAAAAATCCTGATGCAAGGGTTAGGGTTAGGGTTAGGGTTAGGGTTAGGGTTAGGGTTAGGGTTAGGGTTAGGGTTAGGGTTAGGGTTAGGGTTAGGGTTAGGGTTAGGGTTAGGGGGTTAGGGTTAGGGGGTTAGGGTTAGGGGGTTAGGGTTAGGGGGTTAGGGTTAGGGGGTTAGGGGGTTAGGGTTAGGGTTAGGGTTAGGGGGTTAGGGTTAGGGTTAGGGTTAGGGTTAGGGTTAGGGGGTTAGGGTTAGGGTTAGAGGTTAGGGTTAGGGTTAGGGTTAGGGTTAGGGTTAGAGGTTAGGGTTAGGGTTAGGGTTAGGGTTAGAGGTTAGGGTTAGGGTTAGGGTTAGAGGTTAGGGTTAGGGTTAGGGTTAGAGGTTAGGGTTAGGGTTAGGGTTAGGGTTAGGGTTAGGGTTAGGGTTAGGGTTAGGGTTAGGGTTAGGGTTAGGGTTAGGGTTAGGGTTAGGGTTAGGGTTAGGGTTAGGGTTAGGGTTAGGGTTAGGGTTAGGGTTAGGGTTAGGGTTAGGGTTAGGGTTAGGGTTAGGGTTAGGGTTAGGGTTAGGGTTAGGGTTAGGGTTAGGGTTAGGGTTAGGGTTAGGGTTAGGGTTAGGGTTAGGGTTAGGGTTAGGGTTAGGGTTAGGGTTAGGGTTAGGGTTAGGGTTAGGGTTAGGGTTAGGGTTAGGGTTAGGGTTAGGGTTAGGGTTAGGGTTAGGGTTAGGGTTAGGGTTAGGGTTAGGGTTAGGGTTAGGGTTAGGGTTAGGGTTAGGGTTAGGGTTAGGGTTAGGGTTAGGGTTAGGGTTAGGGTTAGGGTTAGGGTTAGGGTTAGGGTTAGGGTTAGGGTTAGGGTTAGGGTTAGGGTTAGGGTTAGGGTTAGGGTTAGGGTTAGGGTTAGGGTTAGGGTTAGGGTTAGGGTTAGGGTTAGGGTTAGGGTTAGGGTTAGGGTTAGGGTTAGGGTTAGGGTTAGGGTTAGGGTTAGGGTTAGGGTTAGGGTTAGGGTTAGGGTTAGGGTTAGGGTTAGGGTTAGGGTTAGGGTTAGGGTTAGGGTTAGGGTTAGGGTTAGGGTTAGGGTTAGGGTTAGGGTTAGGGTTAGGGTTAGGGTTAGGGTTAGGGTTAGGGTTAGGGTTAGGGTTAGGGTTAGGGTTAGGGTTAGGGTTAGGGTTAGGGTTAGGGTTAGGGTTAGGGTTAGGGTTAGGGTTAGGGTTAGGGTTAGGGTTAGGGTTAGGGTTAGGGTTAGGGTTAGGGTTAGGGTTAGGGTTAGGGTTAGGGTTAGGGTTAGGGTTAGGGTTAGGGTTAGGGTTAGGGTTAGGGTTAGGGTTAGGGTTAGGGTTAGGGTTAGGGTTAGGGTTAGGGTTAGGGTTAGGGTTAGGGTTAGGGTTAGGGTTAGGGTTAGGGTTAGGGTTAGGGTTAGGGTTAGGGTTAGGGTTAGGGTTAGGGTTAGGGTTAGGGTTAGGGTTAGGGTTAGGGTTAGGGTTAGGGTTAGGGTTAGGGTTAGGGTTAGGGTTAGGGTTAGGGTTAGGGTTAGGGTTAGGGTTAGGGTTAGGGTTAGGGTTAGGGTTAGGGTTAGGGTTAGGGTTAGGGTTAGGGTTAGGGTTAGGGTTAGGGTTAGGGTTAGGGTTAGGGTTAGGGTTAGGGTTAGGGTTAGGGTTAGGGTTAGGGTTAGGGTTAGGGTTAGGGTTAGGGTTAGGGTTAGGGTTAGGGTTAGGGTTAGGGTTAGGGTTAGGGTTAGGGTTAGGGTTAGGGTTAGGGTTAGGGTTAGGGTTAGGGTTAGGGTTAGGGTTAGGGTTAGGGTTAGGGTTAGGGTTAGGGTTAGGGTTAGGGTTAGGGTTAGGGTTAGGGTTAGGGTTAGGGTTAGGGTTAGGGTTAGGGTTAGGGTTAGGGTTAGGGTTAGGGTTAGGGTTAGGGTTAGGGTTAGGGTTAGGGTTAGGGTTAGGGTTAGGGTTAGGGTTAGGGTTAGGGTTAGGGTTAGGGTTAGGGTTAGGGTTAGGGTTAGGGTTAGGGTTAGGGTTAGGGTTAGGGTTAGGGTTAGGGTTAGGGTTAGGGTTAGGGTTAGGGTTAGGGTTAGGGTTAGGGTTAGGGTTAGGGTTAGGGTTAGGGTTAGGGTTAGGGTTAGGGTTAGGGTTAGGGTTAGGGTTAGGGTTAGGGTTAGGGTTAGGGTTAGGGTTAGGGTTAGGGTTAGGGTTAGGGTTAGGGTTAGGGTTAGGGTTAGGGTTAGGGTTAGGGTTAGGGTTAGGGTTAGGGTTAGGGTTAGGGTTAGGGTTAGGGTTAGGGTTAGGGTTAGGGTTAGGGTTAGGGTTAGGGTTAGGGTTAGGGTTAGGGTTAGGGTTAGGGTTAGGGTTAGGGTTAGGGTTAGGGTTAGGGTTAGGGTTAGGGTTAGGGTTAGGGTTAGGGTTAGGGTTAGGGTTAGGGTTAGGGTTAGGGTTAGGGTTAGGGTTAGGGTTAGGGTTAGGGTTAGGGTTAGGGTTAGGGTTAGGGTTAGGGTTAGGGTTAGGGTTAGGGTTAGGGTTAGGGTTAGGGTTAGGGTTAGGGTTAGGGTTAGGGTTAGGGTTAGGGTTAGGGTTAGGGTTAGGGTTAGGGTTAGGGTTAGGGTTAGGGTTAGGGTTAGGGTTAGGGTTAGGGTTAGGGTTAGGGTTAGGGTTAGGGTTAGGGTTAGGGTTAGGGTTAGGGTTAGGGTTAGGGTTAGGGTTAGGGTTAGGGTTAGGGTTAGGGTTAGGGTTAGGGTTAGGGTTAGGGTTAGGGTTAGGGTTAGGGTTAGGGTTAGGGTTAGGGTTAGGGTTAGGGTTAGGGTTAGGGTTAGGGTTAGGGTTAGGGTTAGGGTTAGGGTTAGGGTTAGGGTTAGGGTTAGGGTTAGGGTTAGGGTTAGGGTTAGGGTTAGGGTTAGGGTTAGGGTTAGGGTTAGGGTTAGGGTTAGGGTTAGGGTTAGGGTTAGGGTTAGGGTTAGGGTTAGGGTTAGGGTTAGGGTTAGGGTTAGGGTTAGGGTTAGGGTTAGGGTTAGGGTTAGGGTTAGGGTTAGGGTTAGGGTTAGGGTTAGGGTTAGGGTTAGGGTTAGGGTTAGGGTTAGGGTTAGGGTTAGGGTTAGGGTTAGGGTTAGGGTTAGGGTTAGGGTTAGGGTTAGGGTTAGGGTTAGGGTTAGGGTTAGGGTTAGGGTTAGGGTTAGGGTTAGGGTTAGGGTTAGGGTTAGGGTTAGGGTTAGGGTTAGGGTTAGGGTTAGGGTTAGGGTTAGGGTTAGGGTTAGGGTTAGGGTTAGGGTTAGGGTTAGGGTTAGGGTTAGGGTTAGGGTTAGGGTTAGGGTTAGGGTTAGGGTTAGGGTTAGGGTTAGGGTTAGGGTTAGGGTTAGGGTTAGGGTTAGGGTTAGGGTTAGGGTTAGGGTTAGGGTTAGGGTTAGGGTTAGGGTTAGGGTTAGGGTTAGGGTTAGGGTTAGGGTTAGGGTTAGGGTTAGGGTTAGGGTTAGGGTTAGGGTTAGGGTTAGGGTTAGGGTTAGGGTTAGGGTTAGGGTTAGGGTTAGGGTTAGGGTTAGGGTTAGGGTTAGGGTTAGGGTTAGGGTTAGGGTTAGGGTTAGGCTACACGCCAAATACGGGCGTACGTTGGCATTTTGGCGGGAAAATTCTGGGGTTGGCGGGAAAATCTTGGGGTATGGCAGACTTTTTAGTAATTTGGCAGTGCGTACGGTTTAAAAATTCTCTTAAATACACTCATTGTTAGTTGAATACACGAGATTTAAAGTTGCTCATACCTAGGGTTAGGGTTAGGGTTAGGGTTAGGGTTAGGGTTAGGGTTAGGGTTAGGGTTAGGGTTAGGGTTAGGGTTAGGGTTAGGGTTAGGGTTAGGGTTAGGGTTAGGGTTAGGGTTAGGGTTAGGGTTAGGGTTAGGGTTAGGGTTAGGGTTAGGGTTAGGGTTAGGGTTAGGGTTAGGGTTAGGGTTAGGGTTAGGGTTAGGGTTAGGGTTAGGGTTAGGGTTAGGGTTAGGGTTAGGGTTAGGGTTAGGGTTAGGGTTAGGGTTAGGGTTAGGGTTAGGGTTAGGGTTAGGGTTAGGGTTAGGGTTAGGGTTAGGGTTAGGGTTAGGGTTAGGGTTAGGGTTAGGGTTAGGGTTAGGGTTAGGGTTAGGGTTAGGGTTAGGGTTAGGGTTAGGGTTAGGGTTAGGGTTAGGGTTAGGGTTAGGGTTAGGGTTAGGGTTAGGGTTAGGGTTAGGGTTAGGGTTAGGGTTAGGGTTAGGGTTAGGGTTAGGGTTAGGGTTAGGGTTAGGGTTAGGGTTAGGGTTAGGGTTAGGGTTAGGGTTAGGGTTAGGGTTAGGGTTAGGGTTAGGGTTAGGGTTAGGGTTAGGGTTAGGGTTAGGGTTAGGGTTAGGGTTAGGGTTAGGGTTAGGGTTAGGGTTAGGGTTAGGGTTAGGGTTAGGGTTAGGGTTAGGGTTAGGGTTAGGGTTAGGGTTAGGGTTAGGGTTAGGGTTAGGGTTAGGGTTAGGGTTAGGGTTAGGGTTAGGGTTAGGGTTAGGGTTAGGGTTAGGGTTAGGGTTAGGGTTAGGGTTAGGGTTAGGGTTAGGGTTAGGGTTAGGGTTAGGGTTAGGGTTAGGGTTAGGGTTAGGGTTAGGGTTAGGGTTAGGGTTAGGGTTAGGGTTAGGGTTAGGGTTAGGGTTAGGGTTAGGGTTAGGGTTAGGGTTAGGGTTAGGGTTAGGGTTAGGGTTAGGGTTAGGGTTAGGGTTAGGGTTAGGGTTAGGGTTAGGGTTAGGGTTAGGGTTAGGGTTAGGGTTAGGGTTAGGGTTAGGGTTAGGGTTAGGGTTAGGGTTAGGGTTAGGGTTAGGGTTAGGGTTAGGGTTAGGGTTAGGGTTAGGGTTAGGGTTAGGGTTAGGGTTAGGGTTAGGGTTAGGGTTAGGGTTAGGGTTAGGGTTAGGGTTAGGGTTAGGGTTAGGGTTAGGGTTAGGGTTAGGGTTAGGGTTAGGGTTAGGGTTAGGGTTAGGGTTAGGGTTAGGGTTAGGGTTAGGGTTAGGGTTAGGGTTAGGGTTAGGGTTAGGGTTAGGGTTAGGGTTAGGGTTAGGGTTAGGGTTAGGGTTAGGGTTAGGGTTAGGGTTAGGGTTAGGGTTAGGGTTAGGGTTAGGGTTAGGGTTAGGGTTAGGGTTAGGGTTAGGGTTAGGGTTAGGGTTAGGGTTAGGGTTAGGGTTAGGGTTAGGGTTAGGGTTAGGGTTAGGGTTAGGGTTAGGGTTAGGGTTAGGGTTAGGGTTAGGGTTAGGGTTAGGGTTAGGGTTAGGGTTAGGGTTAGGGTTAGGGTTAGGGTTAGGGTTAGGGTTAGGGTTAGGGTTAGGGTTAGGGTTAGGGTTAGGGTTAGGGTTAGGGTTAGGGTTAGGGTTAGGGTTAGGGTTAGGGTTAGGGTTAGGGTTAGGGTTAGGGTTAGGGTTAGGGTTAGGGTTAGGGTTAGGGTTAGGGTTAGGGTTAGGGTTAGGGTTAGGGTTAGGGTTAGGGTTAGGGTTAGGGTTAGGGTTAGGGTTAGGGTTAGGGTTAGGGTTAGGGTTAGGGTTAGGGTTAGGGTTAGGGTTAGGGTTAGGGTTAGGGTTAGGGTTAGGGTTAGGGTTAGGGTTAGGGTTAGGGTTAGGGTTAGGGTTAGGGTTAGGGTTAGGGTTAGGGTTAGGGTTAGGGTTAGGGTTAGGGTTAGGGTTAGGGTTAGGGTTAGGGTTAGGGTTAGGGTTAGGGTTAGGGTTAGGGTTAGGGTTAGGGTTAGGGTTAGGGTTAGGGTTAGGGTTAGGGTTAGGGTTAGGGTTAGGGTTAGGGTTAGGGTTAGGGTTAGGGTTAGGGTTAGGGTTAGGGTTAGGGTTAGGGTTAGGGTTAGGGTTAGGGTTAGGGTTAGGGTTAGGGTTAGGGTTAGGGTTAGGGTTAGGGTTAGGCCTTACATCAGGATCCTGGTTTATGTGGCTATATGGTACCTTATGAGGCATTTTGGCAGACTTCAAAACCACTTTGGCAACTTTCAAAACATGTTTGGCAGGCCTCTTATCCTAAAAATTTCCTAAATAGAACACTTTTTAGGGGAATAGGCGAAAAATAAGGCTCTACTTTCTAGCATCAGGGTTTACTTTCTAGCATCAGGGTTATACTTTCTAGCATCAGGGTTACACTTTCTAGCATCAGGGTTTTGCCAAAATTGCCAAAATCTGCCACTTTGGTTATTTTGATATTTATCGACTTTATAATCAAAATTAGGGTGTAATATCCTATGGTAAGGGTTAGGGTTAGGGTTAGGGTTAATAATACGATGATATTTAGTGTTTAGGTTAGGGTTAAGAAAATTCGGATACTTAAGGTCCAAATTACTTTCTGCATCAGGGCTCACTTTCTAGCATCAGGATTTACTTTCTAGCATCAAGATTTGGCGATTTTTGGAAAATGTCGTTTATCTTTGTCAATATTCAAAATTTTGAATTTATTTCTTCAGTTGTACGGTGTACAACCTCAAGCGATTCAACCCCAATAGGAGAAAAAGTGAATTTCGGACTTTTATTTTTCGCTGATGCAAGAAAGTTAATCCTGATGCTAGAAAATATTACCCTGATGCTAGAAAGTAGGGCTGCCAAAATCCTGATGTAAGGGTTAGGCCTTACATCAGGATCCTGGTTTATATGGCTATATGGTACCTTATGAGGCATTTTGGCAGACTTCAAAACCACTTTGGCAACTTTCAAAACATGTTTGGCAGGCCTCTTATCCTAAAAATTTCCTAAATAGAACACTTTTTAGGGGAATAGGCGAAAAATAAGGCTCTACTTTCTAGCATCAGGGTTCACTTTCTAGCATCAGGGTTATACTTTCTAGCATCAGGGTTACACTTTCTAGCATCAGGGTTTTGCCAAAATTGCCAAAATCTGCCAGTTTGGTTATTTTGATATTTATCGACTTTATAATCAAAATTAGGGTGTAATATCCTATGGTAAGGGTTAGGGTTAGGGTTAGGGTTAATAATACAATGATATTTAGTGTTTAGGTTAGGTTTAAGAAAATTCGGTTACTTAAGGTCCAAATTACTTTCTGCATCAGGGCTCACTTTCTAGCATCAGGATTTACTTTCTAGCATCAAGATTTGGCGATTTTTGGCAAATGTCGTTTATCTTTGTCAATATTCAAAATTTTGAATTTATTTCTTCAGTTGTACGGTGTACAACCTCAAGCGATTCAACCCCAATAGGAGAAAAAGTGAATTTCGGACTTTTATTTTTGGCTGATGCAAGAAAGTAAATCCTGATGCTAGAAAATATTACCCTGATGCTAGAAAGTAGGGCTGCCAAAATCCTGATGTAAGGGTTAGGGTTAGGGTTAGGGTTAGGGTTAGGGTTAGGGTTAGGGTTAGGGTTAGGGTTAGGGTTAGGGTTAGGGTTAGGGTTAGGGTTAGGGTTAGGGTTAGGGTTAGGGTTAGGGTTAGGGTTAGGGTTAGGGTTAGGGTTAGGGTTAGGGTTAGGGTTAGGGTTAGGGTTAGGGTTAGGGTTAGGGTTAGGGTTAGGGTTAGGGTTAGGGTTAGGGTTAGGGTTAGGGTTAGGGTTAGGGTTAGGGTTAGGGTTAGGGTTAGGGTTAGGGTTAGGGTTAGGGTTAGGGTTAGGGTTAGGGTTAGGGTTAGGGTTAGGGTTAGGGTTAGGGTTAGGGTTAGGGTTAGGGTTAGGGTTAGGGTTAGGGTTAGGGTTAGGGTTAGGGTTAGGGTTAGGGTTAGGGTTAGGGTTAGGGTTAGGGTTAGGGTTAGGGTTAGGGTTAGGGTTAGGGTTAGGGTTAGGGTTAGGGTTAGGGTTAGGGTTAGGGTTAGGGTTAGGGTTAGGGTTAGGGTTAGGGTTAGGGTTAGGGTTAGGGTTAGGGTTAGGGTTAGGGTTAGGGTTAGGGTTAGGGTTAGGGTTAGGGTTAGGGTTAGGGTTAGGGTTAGGGTTAGGGTTAGGGTTAGGGTTAGGGTTAGGGTTAGGGTTAGGGTTAGGGTTAGGGTTAGGGTTAGGGTTAGGGTTAGGGTTAGGGTTAGGGTTAGGGTTAGGGTTAGGGTTAGGGTTAGGGTTAGGGTTAGGGTTAGGGTTAGGGTTAGGGTTAGGGTTAGGGTTAGGGTTAGGGTTAGGGTTAGGGTTAGGGTTAGGGTTAGGGTTAGGGTTAGGGTTAGGGTTAGGGTTAGGGTTAGGGTTAGGGTTAGGGTTAGGGTTAGGGTTAGGGTTAGGGTTAGGGTTAGGGTTAGGGTTAGGGTTAGGGTTAGGGTTAGGGTTAGGGTTAGGGTTAGGGTTAGGGTTAGGGTTAGGGTTAGGGTTAGGGTTAGGGTTAGGGTTAGGGTTAGGGTTAGGGTTAGGGTTAGGGTTAGGGTTAGGGTTAGGGTTAGGGTTAGGGTTAGGGTTAGGGTTAGGGTTAGGGTTAGGGTTAGGGTTAGGGTTAGGGTTAGGGTTAGGGTTAGGGTTAGGGTTAGGGTTAGGGTTAGGGTTAGGGTTAGGGTTAGGGTTAGGGTTAGGGTTAGGGTTAGGGTTAGGGTTAGGGTTAGGGTTAGGGTTAGGGTTAGGGTTAGGGTTAGGGTTAGGGTTAGGGTTAGGGTTAGGGTTAGGGTTAGGGTTAGGGTTAGGGTTAGGGTTAGGGTTAGGGTTAGGGTTAGGGTTAGGGTTAGGGTTAGGGTTAGGGTTAGGGTTAGGGTTAGGGTTAGGGTTAGGGTTAGGGTTAGGGTTAGGGTTAGGGTTAGGGTTAGGGTTAGGGTTAGGGTTAGGGTTAGGGTTAGGGTTAGGGTTAGGGTTAGGGTTAGGGTTAGGGTTAGGGTTAGGGTTAGGGTTAGGGTTAGGGTTAGGGTTAGGGTTAGGGTTAGGGTTAGGGTTAGGGTTAGGGTTAGGGTTAGGGTTAGGGTTAGGGTTAGGGTTAGGGTTAGGGTTAGGGTTAGGGTTAGGGTTAGGGTTAGGGTTAGGGTTAGGGTTAGGGTTAGGGTTAGGGTTAGGGTTAGGGTTAGGGTTAGGGTTAGGGTTAGGGTTAGGGTTAGGGTTAGGGTTAGGGTTAGGGTTAGGGTTAGGGTTAGGGTTAGGGTTAGGGTTAGGGTTAGGGTTAGGGTTAGGGTTAGGGTTAGGGTTAGGGTTAGGGTTAGGGTTAGGGTTAGGGTTAGGGTTAGGGTTAGGGTTAGGGTTAGGGTTAGGGTTAGGGTTAGGGTTAGGGTTAGGGTTAGGGTTAGGGTTAGGGTTAGGGTTAGGGTTAGGGTTAGGGTTAGGGTTAGGGTTAGGGTTAGGGTTAGGGTTAGGGTTAGGGTTAGGGTTAGGGTTAGGGTTAGGGTTAGGGTTAGGGTTAGGGTTAGGGTTAGGGTTAGGGTTAGGGTTAGGGTTAGGGTTAGGGTTAGGGTTAGGGTTAGGGTTAGGGTTAGGGTTAGGGTTAGGGTTAGGGTTAGGGTTAGGGTTAGGGTTAGGGTTAGGGTTAGGCTACACGCCAAATACGGGCGTACGTTGGCATTTTGGCGGGAAAATTCTGGGGTTGGCGGGAAAATCTTGGGGTATGGCAGACTTTTTAGTAATTTGGCAGTGCGTACGGTTTAAAAATTCTCTTAAATACACTCATTGTTAGTTGAATACACGAGATTTAAAGTTGCTCATACCTAGGGTTAGGGTTAGGGTTAGGGTTAGGGTTAGGGTTAGGGTTAGGGTTAGGGTTAGGGTTAGGGTTAGGGTTAGGGTTAGGGTTAGGGTTAGGGTTAGGGTTAGGGTTAGGGTTAGGGTTAGGGTTAGGGTTAGGGTTAGGGTTAGGGTTAGGGTTAGGGTTAGGGTTAGGGTTAGGGTTAGGGTTAGGGTTAGGGTTAGGGTTAGGGTTAGGGTTAGGGTTAGGGTTAGGGTTAGGGTTAGGGTTAGGGTTAGGGTTAGGGTTAGGGTTAGGGTTAGGGTTAGGGTTAGGGTTAGGGTTAGGGTTAGGGTTAGGGTTAGGGTTAGGGTTAGGGTTAGGGTTAGGGTTAGGGTTAGGGTTAGGGTTAGGGTTAGGGTTAGGGTTAGGGTTAGGGTTAGGGTTAGGGTTAGGGTTAGGGTTAGGGTTAGGGTTAGGGTTAGGGTTAGGGTTAGGGTTAGGGTTAGGGTTAGGGTTAGGGTTAGGGTTAGGGTTAGGGTTAGGGTTAGGGTTAGGGTTAGGGTTAGGGTTAGGGTTAGGGTTAGGGTTAGGGTTAGGGTTAGGGTTAGGGTTAGGGTTAGGGTTAGGGTTAGGGTTAGGGTTAGGGTTAGGGTTAGGGTTAGGGTTAGGGTTAGGGTTAGGGTTAGGGTTAGGGTTAGGGTTAGGGTTAGGGTTAGGGTTAGGGTTAGGGTTAGGGTTAGGGTTAGGGTTAGGGTTAGGGTTAGGGTTAGGGTTAGGGTTAGGGTTAGGGTTAGGGTTAGGGTTAGGGTTAGGGTTAGGGTTAGGGTTAGGGTTAGGGTTAGGGTTAGGGTTAGGGTTAGGGTTAGGGTTAGGGTTAGGGTTAGGGTTAGGGTTAGGGTTAGGGTTAGGGTTAGGGTTAGGGTTAGGGTTAGGGTTAGGGTTAGGGTTAGGGTTAGGGTTAGGGTTAGGGTTAGGGTTAGGGTTAGGGTTAGGGTTAGGGTTAGGGTTAGGGTTAGGGTTAGGGTTAGGGTTAGGGTTAGGGTTAGGGTTAGGGTTAGGGTTAGGGTTAGGGTTAGGGTTAGGGTTAGGGTTAGGGTTAGGGTTAGGGTTAGGGTTAGGGTTAGGGTTAGGGTTAGGGTTAGGGTTAGGGTTAGGGTTAGGGTTAGGGTTAGGGTTAGGGTTAGGGTTAGGGTTAGGGTTAGGGTTAGGGTTAGGGTTAGGGTTAGGGTTAGGGTTAGGGTTAGGGTTAGGGTTAGGGTTAGGGTTAGGGTTAGGGTTAGGGTTAGGGTTAGGGTTAGGGTTAGGGTTAGGGTTAGGGTTAGGGTTAGGGTTAGGGTTAGGGTTAGGGTTAGGGTTAGGGTAGGGTTAGGGTTAGGGTTAGGGTTAGGGTTAGGGTTAGGGTTAGGGTTAGGGTTAGGGTTAGGGTTAGGGTTAGGGTTAGGGTTAGGGTTAGGGTTAGGGTTAGGGTTAGGGTTAGGGTTAGGGTTAGGGTTAGGGTTAGGGTTAGGGTTAGGGTTAGGGTTAGGGTTAGGGTTAGGGTTAGGGTTAGGGGTTAGGGTTAGGGTTAGGGTTAGGGTTAGGGTTAGGGTTAGGGTTAGGGTTAGGGTTAGGGTTAGGGTTAGGGTTAGGGTTAGGGTTAGGGTTAGGGTTAGGGTTAGGGTTAGGGTTAGGGTTAGGGTTAGGGTTAGGGTTAGGGTTAGGGTTAGGGTTAGGGTTAGGGTTAGGGTTAGGGTTAGGGTTAGGGTTAGGGTTAGGGTTAGGGTTAGGGTTAGGGTTAGGGTTAGGGTTAGGGTTAGGGTTAGGGTTAGGGTTAGGGTTAGGGTTAGGGTTAGGGTTAGGGTTAGGGTTAGGGTTAGGTTAGTTAGGGTTAGGGTTAGGGTTAGGTTAGGGTTAGGGTAGGGTTAGGGTTAGGGTTAGGGTTAGGGTTAGGGTTAGGGTTAGGGTTAGGGTTAGGGTTAGGGTTAGGGTTAGGGTTAGGGTTAGGTTAGGGTTAGGGTTAGGGTTAGGGTTAGGGTTAGGGTTAGGGTTAGGGTTAGGGTTAGGGTTAGGGTTAGGGTTAGGGTTAGGGTTAGGGTTAGGGTTAGGGTTAGGGTTAGGGTTAGGGTTAGGGTTAGGGTTAGGGTTAGGGTTAGGGTTAGGGTTAGGGTTAGGGTTAGGGTTAGGGTTAGGGTTAGGGTTAGGGTTAGGGTTAGGGTTAGGGTTAGGGTTAGGGTTAGGGTTAGGGTTAGGGTTAGGGTTAGGGTTAGGGTTAGGGTTAGGGTTAGGGTTAGGGTTAGGGTTAGGGTTAGGTTAGGGTTAGGGTTAGGGTTAGGGTTAGGGTTAGGGTTAGGTTAGGGTTAGGGTTAGGGTTAGGGTTAGGGTTAGGGTTAGGGTTAGGGTTAGGGTTAGGGTTAGGGTTAGGGTTAGGGTTAGGGTTAGGGTTAGGGTTAGGGTTAGGGTTAGGGTTAGGGTTAGGGTTAGGGTTAGGGTTAGGGTTAGGGTTAGGGTTAGGGTTAGGGTTAGGGTTAGGGTTAGGGTTAGGGTTAGGGTTAGGGTTAGGGTTAGGGTTAGGGTTAGGGTTAGGGTTAGGGTTAGGGTTAGGGTTAGGGTTAGGGTTAGGGTTAGGGTTAGGGTTAGGGTTAGGGTTAGGGTTAGGGTTAGGTTAGGGTTAGGGTTAGGGTTAGGGTTAGGGTTAGGGTTAGGGTTAGGGTTAGGGTTAGGGTTAGGGTTAGGGTTAGGGTTAGGGTTAGGGTTAGGGTTAGGGTTAGGGTTAGGGTTAGGGTTAGGGTTAGGGTTAGGGTTAGGGTTAGGGTTAGGGTTAGGGTTAGGGTTAGGGTTAGGGTTAGGGTTAGGGTTAGGGTTAGGGTTAGGGTTAGGGTTAGGGTTAGGGTTAGGGTTAGGGTTAGGGTTAGGGTTAGGGTTAGGGTTAGGGTTAGGGTTAGGGTTAGGGTTAGGGTTAGGGTTAGGGTTAGGGTTAGGGTTAGGGTTAGGTTAGGGTTAGGGTTAGGGTTAGGGTTAGGGTTAGGGTTAGGGTTAGGGTTAGGGTTAGGGTTAGGGTTAGGGTTAGGGTTAGGGTTGGGTTAGGGTTAGGGTTAGGGTTAGGGTTAGGGTTAGGGTTAGGGTTAGGGTTAGGGTTAGGGTTAGGGTTAGGGTTAGGGTTAGGGTTAGGGTTAGGGTTAGGGTTAGGGTTAGGGTTAGGGTTAGGGTTAGGGTTAGGGTTAGGGTTAGGGTTAGGGTTAGGGTTAGGGTTAGGGTTAGGGTTAGGGTTAGGGTTAGGGTTAGGGTTAGGGTTAGGGTTAGGGTTAGGGTTAGGGTTAGGGTTAGGGTTAGGGTTAGGGTTAGGGTTAGGGTTAGGGTTAGGGTTAGGGTTAGGGTTAGGGTTAGGGTTAGGGTTAGGGTTAGGGTTAGGGTTAGGGTTAGGGTTAGGGTTAGGGTTAGGGTTAGGTTAGGGTTAGGGTTAGGGTTAGGGTTAGGGTTAGGGTTAGGGTTAGGGTTAGGGTTAGGGTTAGGGTTAGGTTAGGGTTAGGGTTAGGGTTAGGGTTAGGGTTAGGGTTAGGGTTAGGGTTAGGGTTAGGGTTAGGGTTAGGGTTAGGGTTAGGGTTAGGGTTAGGGTTAGGGTTAGGGTTAGGGTTAGGGTTAGGGTTAGGGTTAGGGTTAGGGTTAGGGTTAGGGTTAGGGTTAGGGTTAGGGTTAGGGTTAGGGTTAGGGTTAGGGTTAGGG
>NC_088647.1:132497-144997 GCF_964019385.1 Sycon ciliatum | reverse complement strand
CTGTTGCTGGGTGCCGTAGTGTATTAGTTGTGCCTGTTTGAAGTTGCCGGGCCAAATAGTATTGGTGCATTCCCGTTGAAGTTGCCGGGCCAAATAGTATTGGTGCGTTCCCGTTGAAGTTGCCGGGCCAAATAGTATTGGTGCGTTCCCGTTGAAGTTGCAAGGCCAAATAGTATTGGTGCGTTCCCGTTGAAGTTGCCGGGCCAAATAGTATTGGTGCGTTCCCGTTGAAGTTGCCGGGCCAAATAGTATTGGTGCGTTCCCGTTGAAGTTGCCGGGCCAAATAGTATTGGTGCGTTCCCGTTGAAATTGCAAGGCTAAATTGTATTGGTGCGTTCCCGTTGAAGTTGCCGGGCCAAATAGTATTGGTGCGTTCCCGTTGAAGTTGCGGGGCCACCATTTTTGTAACTGTGTTCCCGTTTGCTGTAGCAGGAGCCGTGTTTGTAGTGGTTCGTTCCCGTTGAAGTTGTCCAGCAGGGCACCGCTTTTGTCAATTGTGCCTGTTTGAAGTTGCCAGGCCAGTCCTACAATGCACACCCGTTTGTTGGTGCCGGGTGACATGTTTGTCAATTGTGCTTGTTGCAAATTGCCATGCTATGAGAAACAACGAAACTGGTCTAGTCATGGTAATGCATTGATGGACTAATTTACTGAGCCGTTCGTTCGCCTATTATGATACTCTTTCTCCGCACTTCCTTGTATACATGTATGTGGAATAGTATGTCATGGTGACTTTCGTGGACATTGCCTAGTTGTGTGTATCTGCAGTGTGTCGTTCAAACATTTCTCAAATTCCTGTTTCACTATCGTAGGAACTCATTGAAGGTAACCAAATCCTTCCTTCAGATACATGTACTTCAATCCTTCCTTCAGATACATGTACTCCAACAACGGGTACTAGTATACTGTTACTTACTGAAGTACGCTTTGAAACTCTCGTCAAACTATCTGCAGTCTTGCGTATAATTGAAAACTTCTCACCTAGGATTGATAGTTCGGTGCTGATTGCCTTAGTGATATACTCCGAGTGCCCACAAATAACGTTACATTTTGCCCAGTATGTAAATCTACATAATAGCCTTGATCAGCAAAAACAGATCTAAAGGTCAAATTTTTCAAAATGTGTTTCGCTGGAAATTGTTTGCTTGTATACAAACAATTAATTTCCACCAAAAAACACCTTTTTGAAAAATTTGACATAGGCCTGTTTTTGCTGATCACGGCTCATATACGGAAAATCGCCATGTGACAGAACAGTAACTATTACTAGTCCAATGCTGCTCAATGTAATCCGATGGCGTGAGTCAGATTCCCGGGCTGTGTCAGCCTGCTCTTCACAGGTCTGTGACTGCACAGCTCCCGGAGTGCAGACAGCAGTACAAGAGAGTCACGGTGTAGCTGGGTGGGTTTTTTCTCCAACAGCTTGTCTACCATGTTCCGTGACATACTAGCACTGACTGTCGATCACTGTAGCCTGTAGCCTGTACTAGCTATTGACCGTGGTAGCAGACCGCATCAGAGTGTTCATGTGCGTGTTGTTGTGCGTGTGAACTGCATCAGATCGTAATGCTGAACAGCTCGTAAAGTCTACAGTCTTCGTGGGTGTGAAGTGTGATCGCCTGCATGCTGCTGCTTTTGGCGTAGGTGGGTGAGGTGCTGTTCGCACCACAGCACTTCAGCCTTCGGTGTACCATCATGGTGTAGATCTACACTGCATTTCTGTACAAACGTAGCTCTAGTTCATCCTATGTCAGTATGTGTCTCCACAGTTCTCACCCCCAAGTTTACAATACACGAACACGGACATTGCATGCCGTAATGTCGTGGTGTTAATCCCCTGAAGTCTTGCGCTTTTCGATTCTTTTCAGCGCCGAAATTTGAAGGACAAAACTCGACTGTGCGAATGGTTCAGTTCATTTCTAAGCCATGAGTTACGTTACGTATGTGATTAGTTCGCTCAGAACTTAGGAAGTTGTTTTCGTTCCTCAAGAAACCATCGGCCTATATTCAGGCACGATTGCTTTTACGTTTCTAGATCAAAACCATTGTAAAGGCGTTGGGATCTGTGCTCTGCTGCATGTACTAGTGATCGATAGGAGGAAGCTGTTTGATGATATTAGAAGAAGCTGTTTGGCGGTGTTGGACATTCTCTTCCTGACATTCCAGTGACCTGTGAAATGAAAGACGGCAGAAAGACTTGAGGTAAGTTACGTAACATTTACCCTGCTTTCAACTCTGCTAGATACGGGCAATGTTGTACTGTACTGCGCCAGCGGACACTGTTCTTCCTTTAGCGTACCGGTAATCAATAAGCAGCGGATTTTGTATTAGTATCACCAAGAGTTAATTATCCGCAAGCGTGTACAACGTCCGTCTATGGTGTCTACAAGGACAGAAACTCAAATTCTGTGACAAACCCGTGGGTCTACAATTTACTTCCATCCTGTCCATGACAGATACAGGGTTGTACGCAAGTCCTGCTTTGAGTCAGCTCCCTGGTGGACACTTTTTGCAGTTTTCCTGCGTATCCTATTGAAACATTTCACAATAGGTATTCTACCATAGCAGAATTTGATAGAGGTTGTACAGGCAGTTGTACCCTCTGGGGTTACCGGTAGTTGCTCTTGGTATTACTCGATTTCCGAATCCACCTTTATCGGTGTGCTGTGGACCAAAAAGAATGTACACAGCCATCATTGATTGGACTTGAAACGTGTGATGGTTTACAAGATACCGATTTCCAGCGCCTCTAGAGCAATGTTTAGTCTCTGAACATATTTGCACTCCAGACAAACGCAGCACCATTAATTTTTATGATGTATCTCTATCAGGGTCATCGGCGGATAATGCCGGCATAATTTTGAGCATAATCACGGCTTTCTGAAAAATAGCATTGCCGAGCATAATTTAGTTGATCCTTCAGCATAACTGCTGCATAAAACCCCTGGGGCCTCAAAGGTCAAAAGTTCACCATCCAGAGTCCGTTGTTTGTTACAAGGGAATCCCCCTATACATAGATCTACACCGGGTGCCCGGGATTCGGCAGGGTGTCGTACCATGCCACGGTCTGGCACGGCTCCGTGAAAGAGCCTGATCTACACTGTAAATGAACCAGATGTTACATCAGCCCAGGCCCTTTCAATTCAGGGAGTCGTACCATACCACGTGGCACGATTCCCGAAAAGGGCCTGATCTGCACTGTAAATGTAACGGGTCTGTAATGTTTACTTCAGAAGTACCAGAAGTTGGTTGGGGTAGTGCGACCGCGGCGTGTATTGTTTACATATCTACAGCTTGAAAACCTTCCATCCACGACGACAGCAGCGCCACATAGTCATTAGTTGCAACTGTCAACAACATTCCTCCTGGATGTTTAGTCCTACGGCCCAATCCTATCAGAAGTTTCGTTGAACGTAATAGTCTATGGCGGCTGAAGTAGCGTGATGGATCGAATGGAGTCCGCAGGCGCCCGTGACAGGGCACTTGATTATCCGTTGACGTACAAGAAGAGAAAGAAGACAGCAATTGTAATGCAGCCGGTCACCTGGAGAAAGCAGATGAAGCTAGAATTTCCAGAGACCATTCCACGAAAAGACCGTCAAAGGAGAAGGCGAACACCTCAGCAAATGCGAAGAAGACTCGAGTTTCGCTAGGTTCTAGCACCCAGCTTGTCAATATCAGTCCACACCAGAGGGTCACGGAGTTTCCAGCTGAATATCTTACCGTCTCCTCTGGAAAGCTTTATTGTGAAGTCTGTCGCACAGTATTATCCGTGAAAAAGAGTATTGTGAAGCTGCACATCACCTCCGATCGTCATATTAAGTGGAAGGAGACACACCAGCAGCAGTCCCGGCACCATCAGAGACTAGATCTTCTTCCATGCAGTTTTCTCCGGAAGTCCACATTTCATCCCCAGTACACATTCTACACATTTTAGTGGCATTATAAACATAAAAGAGCACAGTGTCATGAAGCATAATTTGAGCATAATTTATTGATTTTCAGAGCATATTGCCAGCATACTTAACCCTTTGGAGTCCGTTACTTTTTGCTTCCGCAGAATTTGTAGCAGTCACGAAAATGCGCACTCCATTTCCAACATAACTTTGGTTCTACTTCACCGATTTTGACGATCTTGAGCTCGTTGGAAAGCTCTTGATGAGAGAAATGCAATGAGCCTAAACTCGCCAAGAGCACTGTTCACTGTCCGCCACAACGCGCCCCAAACGCGAGTCCAGCTCCAGATCTGAGACGAAATCGGTCACCTGTAGCCATTTCACTGAATCTAGCTCGGAACTGTTCAAATTTGTTCGAATAGAAGCTTACCTTGCCGTGACGTCGCGCCGCGCCGGTCCTGGCACGTGCCGCCTGTCATGAAGCTGGGAAAATCCTTTTTTTCACGCACTGGTGACTTGCAGCACGCACCGCAGAACATTCGAAATGTTTGATCGCTCGCCGCTCACTCAAACTTCATCACAGAGACTTCGGACCAGTTCGAGGCGATAGCTGAGAGTTTAGACCTTTTGATTGTTGAATTTGGTCAAGATTTGGCCGAGAACCGAAAGTTTGACTGCGCCCACATGCATACAAAATGCCCATGGTTCAAAATCGAACCATGGACTCCAAAGGGTTAAAGGGACACTCCGACTTCATTTTCGACGAGCTGCTTTGAAGTCTGGATGCTCATGTGATGCTAACAAGCCGGCCCCCATTGTTACTTCCAGCAGCTTCACTTTCCCTGCGACAGCGGCTATCAACCTCTCTCTCCATCGTCGACAATTATCCCAGATTCAACATTCTACATTTATCAGCACTGCACTGGGTGAATATGTCTCGAGACGAATTTAGCGGATCAACAACGCGTTGCTGGAGATAAATTCTCCTCTGGAGGACCTTCAGGGTACCTGGAAGGGTATAGAAGACGGGATCGCTCACGACGTTGAGAGAATATAGAAAACAACCTCCTCTTCGATTGAAAATTGGCCAAAAAGTGTGTGAAATGTATGTGCGCAGATGCGTTTCCACTGGCAAGCTAATCCCTCATTACGTCATCAGCGCTCGCTCGGCGAAATTCAAAAGTCGTCTTCCTGCTCGACTCGATCGCTTCTGAAGACTCGTTCTTGTTCGAGGGGTCTTCTCTTTCACCTACCTTCGTCTTGGCATCGAAAACTCGGCGTCGAAAATGAAGCCGGAGTGCCCCTTTAAAAGCATAATCCGTTTTGATTTTAGAGCATTATCCGCCGACGTCTAATCAGGGAACAATAGCTCAGTGTATGTTCAGAACCATTGCATGTTAGACATAGGATATGATAGGTTGTAGTACGACAGTGTGTTATGATCATGTAGACCAGTCTCCAGTCATAGTTTGGGGGAGGGTAATCGGTTCAATCTCACAAATATCAAAGGTATAATTTTAGGGACTCCCTGGTCACTTACTGGTGGATGATGAGTTGGGAACTCTGCAGCAATTGCTCAGACCAAGAAAGAGAAGCTGAATATGGTGGAGAATATAGCATTACGCATGGCAAAGAGAACATTTAATGAGTCTGTAATCATTTGGTAGATTATCCAAAGTCGGAAAGTCGAAATGTATCGAACAAACAAAGCAATGAATAATTGAGCTGTCAAGTATTTGTTATTAGAAGGCAAGTTCCAACCTTCATCAGCCTTCAAAGGCTTCAAATTGGAACTTTCTCTCAGCCGAAACTACAACTTTCCCAATCTCTTGATTGGAATTTTCGCTCAAAATACACAGATTCGATCTCTCTGATAGGGATGAATCAATGGAGCAACATACTCAACGTCAAGGTTTTTGTCAAACTCTAACCTAGTGAAACAGACGGTATCAGGTTCATTTCCTACTTGGAAGTGAAATATATATTGATATTGTCAACCGTGCTTTAACCCACCTTTTTTCGTGCCCTATCGGCCTGGCACCTGGGCAATATGGATGCAGCTGAGGCACGTTCAGATTTTTGATGAGAAGTGGCGAAACGGACAGGTTTCCAAGGCGATTTGATCACGTGGAATTACAGGGACTTTGCCGCTGGAAGCCTTTGACTGTCATGGCTGCTGCCATGAAAACAACTTACAGGCAGTAAATAGTTGAGCCTTCAAATGGCCAGCATGTGCATGTTTCAACTTTCAATTCTTTTGCGCAAACTGAGAAGGTTTTCCTTTTTCTTTTGTCTTCAGTGACTGTTTCACGATGCTGAGGTCCTAGTTCAACTAAAGAATGCAGAAGGAGATCATGCATCTTCTTCTTGAAGTGTTTCCTGCTTCGCTTGGGATAAAGGAGCAGGCCGTGATTGCTCAAAACGAGTCAAATGGTGGTGAAAGGTTTACGCTATGAATAGTCAAGCATAGCACTTGTACATGCAGGGCCGTCGGTATGATCACAATAATCAATTAATGAATGATGACAACAAAAACAATGGAAGTTTAGTTTTGAATTTTGCGCAGTGAATAAAGATTCGATCTGCCACGCCATATTGCAATTGCCATTGAAATAGTTGCCGAGGCAGGGTAAATTCCATTCTCGGTTCCGAGGTGTGAATACCACTTTCATTCACGGTTTGATGGGTTTTAGTGCAGTCTGAATATGCCCTAAGGAGATTTTTGATCTCTGCTCACTTTCCTGTGGGTCTGATCTACTCACCTAACATCCCTTTGGACCCATCTCTGAAACTTGAATATCGGTATAGAAAGCTGTGTGCCAATGATGATGATATGGAAATCCTTTTTAGTATACGTGTACGCACACTGAGAACCAGAAATGAACTTGAAGTAACGTCAGGCACTCAAATCTTCCAAAGATATGTTAGATACGGTTAGAATTGGGGATAGGGTTAGAGGTAGGGTTTGTGTTACGGTTATGGTTACGGTTGAGGTTAGGGTTAGGGTAAGGGTAAGGGTAAGGGTTAGGGTTGGGGTTAGGGTTAGGGTTAGGGTAAGTGTTAGGATGTAACTCGGATGGTGAGCCAATACACCAATCCCGAAAAGATTGTCTGGGTTCAAAAGGGGGCATGTCAACTGAGAGTACACTGTACAACACATACATGGCACTACCTGATCAGGACGTGTTTGATAGTTCGCGTGTGAATGCGAGGGTAAGTACACGGTTTTCTCGGTAGTTGCATGCAAGAGAGACGATAACGGATCACTGTCCACTGGAACAGTACCAATGATGTTCAAGCGATCGTTTATTAGTCCTTTGTATAAGTCAGGAGACCCCACAGTGCCAGTTAACTACCGCCCAGTATCCTTATTGCCGATTATATCTCGTATTCTCGAACACTTTTTGAAAAAGCAGCTCGTGGAATATCTCACAGCGCATGAACTTTATCCAAAGACTCAGTTTGCGTATCGGAAGTGTCACTCGACGGAGGATGCACTTGTGCTTGCCGTCAACAGGTGGGTGCTTGCACGCTCACATCGCCGCTTCACGGGCATCGTCATGGTAGATATGAGTAAAGCCTTTGATCGGGTGCAGCATGAACGACTCGTCTCTGAGTTGCACTCCCTTGGTATCTCATCTAGTGCTCTACAATGGTTTTGTAGCTATCTGACTGAAAGAAGTCAACAAGTCCGAATTGCAAACTCAGTCTCCTCGTCAGTGCATTGTTCCCGTGGTGGGCCACAGGGCAGTGTACTTGGTCCCTTGCTGTTTGTTCTATACACGCGCCACTTAGATGCCATCCTGCCTGAACAAGTCATCCACCAAGACTTTGCAGATGACATCATACTAGAGTTCTCCGACAGCGATCTGAACACTGTGTGCCGACAGCTTAGTGCAGCTGCCACTTCTGTATCACGTTGGCTTGCTGAAATTGGGCTGCTGCTCAATGCGAAGAAGACGCAAGTCATGGTCATCCAGCCCCGTGGACAGAGAGCTGCCATTCCTGATGTATTCTGTGGTCAGGACGCACTCAAGGTTACCCCTACTTCCAAGTACCTTGGGGTGGTCATTGATTGCGAACTGTCATGGAAGCAGCATGTGGACAACGTGACTAAGCGAACTGCCCAGACCATTGGTCAGCTCTGGCGCCATGGTCGTGCTCTAAGTTTATCAGCCAGACGGTCGTGGTTCATTAGCATGATCAGCAGCCATCTCTGCTATGCGTCTACGGCTTTCTATCCTTGCCTCACAGTGCAGTTGTTGGATCGCTTGGTCAAGATTTTCAAATCCGGAATTCGCGCCGTTTTCCAGGTGCCTTCTACTACCCCATCATCCCCTCTTCTCTGTCGACTTGATCTTCTTACTCTTACTCAGATATATAAGCAAAAATTATTATTTTTTGTTCACAGATGTCTTGGTACTGAAATGATCAGTAGTCTTTTCAGCACTTTCTTTGATTTAGTCAATGGTCGTGCCAGACGGGGTCAGGCTTCACGTCTGCTTCGTGTCCCGTTTTTGCCGGGTCCTTCCGGTCGATCCACTGTTCAGTTCATTGGTAGTGTGTACTGGAACTGCCTGCCGCCTGATGTCCGCTCCATCACAATTCCTTCTGCATTTAAGAAAGCAATTACAAACGATATCTTAAACTCTCTTACCCTCTCCTAAGATCTCAAAGACGCATAACTGTCAACATTCCCTCAACCCTGGAACCTTTCCATCCGT
This sequence comes from Sycon ciliatum, assembly GCF_964019385.1. NCBI lineage: Eukaryota > Metazoa > Porifera > Calcarea > Leucosolenida > Sycettidae > Sycon > Sycon ciliatum. Next base: position 136,377 of record NC_088647.1, on the reverse strand, counting down.
TGCATTATTTTCATGAAAAATTCATCAAATTCAAATTCGTTACTTGTAGTACTCCCTCATTGATTTGTTTCCGTCTTCTCTTTGCGCCTTGTTCATGATTGTATTTTCCTCTTCCTCCTTTTCTTATATCACAACCTTCATCATTTTGCGAGAACTGTGGCAATACGCCCAGTGAGAAGGCAGATTTTGCCTGTGCTTCTGGTGAAGTAAAATAAAGCTAAACAAACAAACAAACAAACGATGCGACAGAAAGCAAAGCCCTTTGTAGTTTTCTCTCTCGCACTGGTAATGGTCTGCTGTTGGAGTTGAAATGCTAAGACATAATCCTTGTTTCGCTCTTCTATGTAGTGTGAAGAGGTCAACGAACATGTAGAGCTCACTTTGATGAAGTAGGCAGGGCTGTGAGCGCTGTGGCTCAAAGCGATAGGCCCTAAATCTTACGAGATATTTCGAGCACTATTGTTTGTTGCGAGCGCTTCGTCTTCGATGAGTCCTGCCTCTTTCCTGGCAGCTGCCCTAGGACCAACCACGAAGTGACTGTACTCATCTGCAGCCGATCAATGTTATATTGCACAAGAAGATATCGTTTTCGCCAAGCCAGTGCCCCGCCAAAACCATCGCCGTGTCACACCGTCGGAACGAGTTCATGATGAGAAACATCATTCGCGCGAGCTTGATGAAGAACTATTTCGGAAGACAACATTGTCTTTACCCCCGGGACGACGACTATGCGCACGTCCTGCAAGGGGAGAATGTCACCAGCGACATCAAAGACGACGACGGCAGTATTTCGGAAACCTGGAGTCAGCGGAGGTCGTCAAGCTCCTCCGCGACCCGGTACATGTACAGTATAGGTGACCTGTCTACACGAGCGTGCGGAAACACAGCATACACTGTAGTAATGTTGCGAGAGTTTGCGGAAAGAGTCCAAGTCGGGAAATCCATCAGCTCCAAAAGCTACCTGTAGGTGGGTGATGAGACTCCAGCTTCAGACTACAACAGTCAGGACTTGTAAATAGTTGAACTTTGTGAAGCAGCAGATCGAGAAGTTAGCTGAAATAGTAGCTGTTGCAGTATGTCGGCGCTATGTATCTTGCATTTTTTTCGGAGAGTCGATCGCAACGCGAATGTTTCTCTCCTCACCGAGAGCTAGCTGGCCTCCAAACTCCGTCAGGGTCTGCCTAAGGTACCGAAGGTCCTTTGACTAGCTGCTGGCAGGACTCCATCAAATCCTTTTGCTTCAGCTCGGCGAGCAAAAGTCTCTCTCTCCTCCGCCATGAGCTGACACACACAAACTGAATACAAAACGATGCACTTCACACGTGCTGGCTTGCACGCGTGCCCCCTTTCACGAACCCAGACAATCTTTTCGGGATTGGTCTATTGATGGACAGTTGGTCATAACTCGTAACATTTTGTCTTTCTTCTTTTAGTAAGGGTTACCGGTAGGGTTGAGGTTTGGGGTTTAGTCCCAATTTTGTTTACAAAAGAATTCAGTGCCAGGATTCTATACATTGGAGGTTGCCTGCCTGGTTGAATTTTTCTTACTTGCATTTGATTCTGTACTTTCCTACTTTCCAGCATCACATGATCAGACTCGCCTTGCTAATGTGGCATATTGGCAGATTGGAGGCATTTCAGTTCGTCATTTCCAAGTGAATATTGTATCCGAGGTTAGTTCTTGTCTGTTGTCACTCGTGAAGCGTGACGCTGTGAGCTGATCGACCTACTTTATCCGGCATTACTTTCTGCAGCAGCTGCTGATGCCGTTACTGATGCTACAGTACTGCAGACGTGTGGTGCTGATTGGACTTGCCTTTAGCTCATTGATATTATATTTACCGGTGGTGAATATACATGTACTCGTATATCTGCCATGCACGTAGTGATCTAGACAGTGAAACAGAAAATGTTAAAGTCTTCAAATAGGTACGCGCCCAAGTCAGTGTCTTTTGCAGTTAAACCTGACTAATAATTCTGCTCTATATTCTAACTTGTACACTCTTCAGGATGCACACCTTGTCCATGCATGTAGGCCATGCACAAGATAAAAATTACTGATGTGCTACGTTCAATTTCAGTCTGAAATGCTCCTCAAACCCCGAAGTGCACACCGTGTCTGATATTTGACATGGGTGTGACCATACGTTGCTGCATACTTATTTAAGGACTTTCACAGTTTTAACTTTCAGGAAAGAACTGATCAAACCGATTTCTTTGCTAAGTTCGGCAATTCATGAACCTCTTCCAATGAATTTGAACACATTGTGTTTTGTTTGCCCGAAAAGAGGTTCCATTTTAGTCCATGAATTTGATCGTCACTTGAAATGGCCAAGTTTGTCAGCAATTCCACTATATTACTAGCTTCTCTACATGTACTTTTTGAACGTATTTTATTCAAATTGCCCGTAAAAGCGGCAAACATGCCCGTAAAAGCGGCAAAAGTGCCCGTAAAAGCGGCAAAAGTGCCCGTAAAAGCGGCAAGTGTGGCAGTAAAAGCGGCGAAAGTGGCCGTAAGAGTGGCGAAAGTGTGCCAGAAGTGGCAGCTATGCCCCGTACAGTGGCATTTACGCCGCTGAGAGTGATGACTTTGAAATCTGTTCATTGAGAAAGCATAAACATTTTAACTCCCTGCATCAGGTTAATCTTCCCTACACTGGATTTTGCTTTTCAACTTCTTCAAACCGTAGACTTGACATCCAGAAATGTGACCATACTCAATCCATCTTCTAATATGTACAAGATAGCAGGGCTCCCTTCACAAGAACACACATGCCAGTGACATCAAAGAGAGCTTACAAAAGGTCATCGTCATACGTTGCTTGAATTTTAATCAGATGAACCCTCTTGTACTTTCCAAGCCAAACACCACTCATTCAATTGGAACAACTTCAATGCTACCCTACATTGTTTATAGAACATTATAAAAATACCTGGAAATTGACCTTGAGACAATACTCTTCAGAAATAGATAAAATCCAACTGTGAAGAAATATACCTGATGCAGGGAAAGGGTTCGTGTAATGACTAGGGTTGAGGGTCAGGGTAAAGGAAGAAGCCTAATATGAGGAGCAAACAACTCCAGACTTCAAATATGAACTGCCAAATAGTTAATGCAAGTGAACGTTACAACAAATAACCTAAAAATCAACTCCTGACTACTTTTCTGCATCAGGATTTCATTTTCAGGCACCACATTCTTGCACCTTCTGGTAAATTATCTTCCATCCAGCACTCTTCTTCAATTTTACCCTGATGCAAGAAAGTAAAATCCTGATGCTAGAAAGTATAACCCTGATGCTAGAAAGAAGGGTTCCCAAAATCCTGAGGGTTAGGGTTAGGGGTTAGGGGTTGGAGTTAGGGTTGGGGTTGGGGTTAGGGTTAGGGGTTGGTGTTAGGGGGTTGGGGTAAGGGTTAGGGGTTAGGGGTTGGGGTTAGGGGGTTTGGGTTAGGGTTAGGGGGTTAGGGTTAGGGGGTTGGGGTTAGGGTTAGGGATTAGGGGGTTGGGTTAGGGTTAGGGGGTTGGGGTTAGGGTTGGGGTTGGGGTTAGGGGGTTTGGGTTAGGGTTAGGGGGTTGGGGTTAGGGGGTTTGGGTTAGGGTTAGGGGGTTGGGGTTAGGGTTAGGGGGTTGGGGTTTGAGGTTGGGGGGTTGGGGTTGGGGGTTGGGGTTTGGGGTTAGGGTTAGGGGGTTGGGGTTGGGGTTAGGGGGTTGGGGTTAGGGGGTTGGGGTTAGGGGGTTGGGGTTAGGGGGTTGGGGTTAGGGGGTTGGGGTTAGGGTAAGGGTTAGGGTTGGGGTTAGGGTTGGGGTTGGGTTAGGGTGTTTGGGTTAGGGTTTGGGGTTAGGGTCGGGGTTGGGTTAGGGTGTTTGGGTTAGGGTTTG
>NC_088647.1:122497-124997 GCF_964019385.1 Sycon ciliatum | reverse complement strand
AGGGTTAGGGTTAGGGTTAGGGTTAGGGTTAGGGTTAGGGTTAGGGTTAGGGTTAGGGTTAGGGTTAGGGTTAGGGTTAGGGTTAGGGTTAGGGTTAGGGTTAGGGTTAGGGTTAGGGTTAGGGTTAGGGTTAGGGTTAGGGTTAGGGTTAGGGTTAGGGTTAGGGTTAGGGTTAGGGTTAGGGTTAGGGTTAGGGTTAGGGTTAGGGTTAGGGTTAGGGTTAGGGTTAGGGTTAGGGTTAGGGTTAGGGTTAGGGTTAGGGTTAGGGTTAGGGTTAGGGTTAGGGTTAGGGTTAGGGTTAGGGTTAGGGTTAGGGTTAGGGTTAGGGTTAGGGTTAGGGTTAGGGTTAGGGTTAGGGTTAGGGTTAGGGTTAGGGTTAGGGTTAGGGTTAGGGTTAGGGTTAGGGTTAGGGTTAGGGTTAGGGTTAGGGTTAGGGTTAGGGTTAGGGTTAGGGTTAGGGTTAGGGTTAGGGTTAGGGTTAGGGTTAGGGTTAGGGTTAGGGTTAGGGTTAGGGTTAGGGTTAGGGTTAGGGTTAGGGTTAGGGTTAGGGTTAGGGTTAGGGTTAGGGTTAGGGTTAGGGTTAGGGTTAGGGTTAGGGTTAGGGTTAGGGTTAGGGTTAGGGTTAGGGTTAGGGTTAGGGTTAGGGTTAGGGTTAGGGTTAGGGTTAGGGTTAGGGTTAGGGTTAGGGTTAGGGTTAGGGTTAGGGTTAGGGTTAGGGTTAGGGTTAGGTTAGGGTTAGGGTTAGGGTTAGGGTTAGGGTTAGGGTTAGGGTTAGGGTTAGGGTTAGGGTTAGGGTTAGGGTTAGGGTTAGGGTTAGGGTTAGGGTTAGGGTTAGGGTTAGGGTTAGGGTTAGGGTTAGGGTTAGGGTTAGGGTTAGGGTTAGGGTTAGGGTTAGGGTAGGGTTAGGGTTAGGGTTAGGGTTAGGGTTAGGGTTAGGGTTAGGGTTAGGGTTAGGGTTAGGGTTAGGGTTAGGGTTAGGGTTAGGGTTAGGGTTAGGGTTAGGGTTAGGGTTAGGGTTAGGGTTAGGGTTAGGGTTAGGGTTAGGGTTAGGGTTAGGGTTAGGGTTAGGGTTAGGGTTAGGGTTAGGGTTAGGGTTAGGGTTAGGGTTAGGGTTAGGGTTAGGGTTAGGGTTAGGGTTAGGGTTAGGGTTAGGGTTAGGGTTAGGGTTAGGGTTAGGGTTAGGGTTAGGGTTAGGGTTAGGGTTAGGGTTAGGGTTAGGGTTAGGGTTAGGGTTAGGGTTAGGGTTAGGGTTAGGGTTAGGGTTAGGGTTAGGGTTAGGGTTAGGGTTAGGGTTAGGGTTAGGGTTAGGGTTAGGGTTAGGGTTAGGGTTAGGGTTAGGGTTAGGGTTAGGGTTAGGGTTAGGGTTAGGGTTAGGGTTAGGGTTAGGGTTAGGGTTAGGGTTAGGGTTAGGGTTAGGGTTAGGGTTAGGGTTAGGGTTAGGGGTTAGGGTTAGGGTTAGGGTTAGGTTAGGGTTAGGGTTAGGGTTAGGGTTAGGGTTAGGGGTTAGGGTTAGGGTTAGGGTTAGGGTTAGGGTTAGGGTTAGGGTTAGGGTTAGGGTTAGGGTTAGGGTTAGGGTTAGGGTTAGGGTTAGGGTTAGGGTTAGGGTTAGGGTTAGGGTTAGGGTTAGGGTTAGGGTTAGGGTTAGGGTTAGGGTTAGGGTTAGGGTTAGGGTTAGGGTTAGGGTTAGGGTTTGGGTTAGGGTTAGGGTTAGGGTTAGGGTTAGGGTTAGGGTTAGGGTTAGGGTTAGGGTTAGGGTTAGGGTTAGGGTTAGGGTTAGGGTTAGGGTTAGGGTTAGGGTTAGGGTTAGGGTTAGGGTTAGGGTTAGGGTTAGGGTTAGGGTTAGGGTTAGGGTTAGGGTTAGGGTTAGGGTTAGGGTTAGGGTTAGGGTTAGGGTTAGGGTTAGGGTTAGGGTTAGGGTTAGGGTTAGGGTTAGGGTTAGGGTTAGGGTTAGGGTTAGGGTTAGGGTTAGGGTTAGGGTTAGGGTTAGGGTTAGGGTTAGGGTTAGGGTTAGGGGTTAGGGTTAGGGTTAGGGTTAGGTTAGGGTTAGGTTAGGAGGGTTAGGGTTAGGGTTAGGGTTAGGGTTAGGGTTAGGGTTAGGGTTAGGGTTAGGGTTAGGGTTAGGGTTAGGGTTAGGGTTAGGTTAGGGTTAGGGTTAGGGTTAGGGTTAGGGTTAGGGTTAGGGGTTAGGGTTAGGGGTTAGGGTTAGGGTTAGGGTTAGGGTTAGGGTTAGGGTTAGGGTTAGGGTTAGGGTTAGGGTTAGGGTTAGGGTTAGGGTTAGGGTTAGTTAGGGTGGTAGGGAGGAGTAGGGGGTAGGAGGGTTAGGGTTAGGGTTAGGGTTAGGGTTAGGGTTAGGGTGAGGGGTTTAGGGTTAGGGTTAGGGTTAGGGATAGGGGGTTTGGGTAGGGTTAGGGTTAGGGTTAGGGTTAGAAGGTGAGTAGGGGGAGGGTAGGGTTAGGGGGAGGGGTTAGGGGGAGGGTTAGGGTTAGGGTGGGGTGTGGGT
>NC_088647.1:96350-122297 GCF_964019385.1 Sycon ciliatum | reverse complement strand
TAACCCTAACCCTAACCCTAACCCTAACCCTAACCCTAACAACTCAACACGGACACCATCTGACCAGGATCTCTGCTTTCTTGTCCTATTGCTCATGCCCGCCGATGGATCATCAAATGGAACCAGGTGAGGGACATATGACTGTACAATGTTCACTCTCCCTAAATCTGCCTGCACAATTTAAATTTTGGTTCCTTCAGTACCCATGCATAGTCGGCGGGCGACTAACATTTCTACCCCTGAGTAGCATACAATCTGTACTTTGATCACACTCCGCACAGCAGCGTGCGGGAGTGCCTGATGCATGAACTATAGGGTTCTGTTGTGTCTGGTCCACTTTGCTGTGTATTTGCTCCTGAGTTGTCGTACCGTGTCCAGGAACTTCCTGCCTTCCTCTGCCGTAACCCCCCGCCCCCTCTGTTCCTAGTTCCGAGAACGCTCTTTCTTGAGTGTGGTTCCACAGGATGAGGTCTGTATCGTATACATGCACACACAAATAGAACACCAATAAGGAGGATTGGGAGGGGATAGGTTAAACTTAAGAAACCCATGTAACGTAGGGGGATTCCCATATACAAATTATCTTGGGGAAGGGAGTGTGTGGCCCTGTCTCTCGCACTTGGTCGGGCGCATGGCGGCAGGGCACGAATCTAAAAATTAATAAATAAAATAAAGAATTCTCTTTTCTCGCCTTTCATTTTGAGGTACGCACAGACAGTACATTTAGCAGATGGAGGCAGGGGTTAGACATAACAATTTCACCCAGCAGTGCTCATAATTCAACCCAAACTATAACAGCTTTTGAGTCTGGATGTATTGGTCATTAGGGCCAATACTGTGAGCCTGCCACGAGCAGTGTTCCCCAAACGACTCTAGGTAAAATAAAATATATATTTTTATATATTTTAAAACAAATTAGGAATTTGCTGTGCACTGTGTTCTGACCTGTGCCTCCCATGAGAGTGGGATAGGTGCCCATAGACCAGCTAGGAGAATGCCTGAGGGAATGCAGGGGTACTTGACGAAACAACCCGCTCCCTGGGATTAAGGGCTAAACATTGGTGCCCCCAACTACTGATTGAAGGGGAGTCGGTCTGGGAGTCTGCAATATTGATTCACGGCACCGGGTGGCGAAACCGGGATTAGCATTATAATTCTCAATTCACGGATGACATGGCGTCAATCAATGTTGTTAACCATTGGTGTTAGTTCTGGTCAAGCATTGTTTAAATATCTCTGCTTGTTGTATCCTGTTACGTGCCCTACGTCATCAACAAGATTGGGAGGGGAGGGTGCATGTGAAGCTCGAGTTGATCTTAGCTCGCCCTGGGGGCCTAGTCCTCACTCATTAGGATCACGCACATGCATACAACGCTCTAGAAGCATTAGTCAAACAAACCCCCCCGAAATTCTACTCGCCTGAGACGCACCAGGGGAATACAGGGAGTTGTCGCCCATCTGTTCATGAAATTCCAATTGCCTGCGCACTTGCGGACGGCCGTTGCACGTCGTCAGTCTACTGCCGCTCTAGTTCCCATACTCATCACTACACAGCCCGCCGCTTTGTGTTTGCCCGGGGGGTGAGGTGCAGGTCCACCCCTTAATAAATGCACTGCAATTAAACAGCCTCCCGTGAAAGACTGCTGACCAATAGACTCGCCGCCAATGTAGGTCCCTGAATACGGCTCAAACCCTTACACTGGTCCAATATCACACTGCTTGCAATAAATTAAATTTTGGGTTGTAGCCACTATAATTAAAGGGTCTCTCCCTCTCCCTCTCTCTCTCTCTCTCTCTCTCTCTCTCTCTCTCTCTCTCTCTCTTTCTCTCTCTTTCTCTCGCTCTCTCGTTTTCTCTCTCTCTCTCTCCCTCTCCCTCTCTCTCCCTCTCTCTCCCTCTCTCTCTCTTTCTCTCTCTCTCTTAATGGACCCGGTGTGCGGCCCCTGACCCAACTACAACTGTCCCTAACCCTAACCCAAACCCTAAAATATGTGCACCACATGCATCGAATTAAAATTACTCATCAAATACGCAATTGCAAATCCATAGGTGTGTGGCAAAACACTAACCCATTGGTATGTGGCAAGAAATAATCCATAGGTATAGGGTGGATACTAGAATATAGACAGGGCGCAGTTTTTGGTCCATGGGTGGGTGACGGGTGCTGGCCTATAGAAACTACAAAGACAGTACTAGTACTATTACTACAATGACCGCGAAGAGTAGAGCGAGACTGGGCTAAGTACAAAGTAGGTCGCCGTAGCATGCGGCCTAAAAATAGCTTCTAGTACTAAGTAGTTGCCAGTCGGCAGCGCATACAATAAATGTCAAGTGACAGGATAGTGTAGATTGTTCCCGCACACAAAATGTAGCTAGTGTAGGCAGCCAGGTAGCGCAAGCTCACACCACGCACAATCTTTAGCTAGTACACGTCAGCTGAGTCTATAGCCAGATAGTGCACGCTCAACCAATGCGCACTGTGAGCTGCCGCCCGCCAGCGGGGACCCTGACCAGGGGACAGTACTGACCAGTAGAAAGACTAACTGCAGAGAAAAGAGTCAACCATTTCTTACATTGTAGCCAAGGGAGTAGGTTGAGGTAAAGTTACTCAGTTGAAATAGTAATTTCAGTTCTGAACAATAAATTAGGTGACTCCTCTAGAGACCCTGGATCGTAGACAGCTATGTGCCCAATGTGGAGCGGGGGGTTCCGATGGAGGAGGCACTGGGAGACTGGAAGGACAACTCAACACGGACACCATCTGACCAGGATCTCTGCTTTCTTGTCCTATTGCTCATGCCCGCCGATGGATCATCAAATGGAACCAGGTGAGGGACATATGACTGTACAATGTTCACTCTCCCTAAATCTGCCTGCACAATTTAAATTTTGGTTCCTTCAGTACCCATGCATAGTCGGCGGGCGACTAACATTTCTACCCCTGAGTAGCATACAATCTGTACTTTGATCACACTCCGCACAGCAGCGTGCGGGAGTGCCTGATGCATGAACTATAGGGTTCTGTTGTGTCTGGTCCACTTTGCTGTGTATTTGCTCCTGAGTTGTCGTACCGTGTCCAGGAACTTCCTGCCTTCCTCTGCCGTAACCCCCCGCCCCCTCTGTTCCTAGTTCCGAGAACGCTCTTTCTTGAGTGTGGTTCCACAGGATGAGGTCTGTATCGTATACATGCACACACAAATAGAACACCAATAAGGAGGATTGGGAGGGGATAGGTTAAACTTAAGAAACCCATGTAACGTAGGGGGATTCCCATATACAAATTATCTTGGGGAAGGGAGTGTGTGGCCCTGTCTCTCGCACTTGGTCGGGCGCATGGCGGCAGGGCACGAATCTAAAAATTAATAAATAAAATAAAGAATTCTCTTTTCTCGCCTTTCATTTTGAGGTACGCACAGACAGTACATTTAGCAGATGGAGGCAGGGGTTAGACATAACAATTTCACCCAGCAGTGCTCATAATTCAACCCAAACTATAACAGCTTTTGAGTCTGGATGTATTGGTCATTAGGGCCAATACTGTGAGCCTGCCACGAGCAGTGTTCCCCAAACGACTCTAGGTAAAATAAAATATATATTTTTATATATTTTAAAACAAATTAGGAATTTGCTGTGCACTGTGTTCTGACCTGTGCCTCCCATGAGAGTGGGATAGGTGCCCATAGACCAGCTAGGAGAATGCCTGAGGGAATGCAGGGGTACTTGACGAAACAACCCGCTCCCTGGGATTAAGGGCTAAACATTGGTGCCCCCAACTACTGATTGAAGGGGAGTCGGTCTGGGAGTCTGCAATATTGATTCACGGCACCGGGTGGCGAAACCGGGATTAGCATTATAATTCTCAATTCACGGATGACATGGCGTCAATCAATGTTGTTAACCATTGGTGTTAGTTCTGGTCAAGCATTGTTTAAATATCTAACCGGGATTAGCATTATAATTCTCAATTCACGGATGACATGGCGTCAATCAATGTTGTTAACCATTGGTGTTAGTTCTGGTCAAGCATTGTTTAAACATCAAATGGAACCAGGTGAGGGACATATGACTGTACAATGTTCACTCTCCCTAAATCTGCCTGCACAATTTAAATTTTGGTTCCTTCAGTACCCATGCATAGTCGGCGGGCGACTAACATTTCTACCCCTGAGTAGCATACAATCTGTACTTTGATCACACTCCGCACAGCAGCGTGCGGGAGTGCCTGATGCATGAACTATAGGGTTCTGTTGTGTCTGGTCCACTTTGCTGTGTATTTGCTCCTGAGTTGTCGTACCGTGTCCAGGAACTTCCTGCCTTCCTCTGCCGTAACCCCCCGCCCCCTCTGTTCCTAGTTCCGAGAACGCTCTTTCTTGAGTGTGGTTCCACAGGATGAGGTCTGTATCGTATACATGCACACACAAATAGAACACCAATAAGGAGGATTGGGAGGGGATAGGTTAAACTTAAGAAACCCATGTAACGTAGGGGGATTCCCATATACAAATTATCTTGGGGAAGGGAGTGTGTGGCCCTGTCTCTCGCACTTGGTCGGGCGCATGGCGGCAGGGCACGAATCTAAAAATTAATAAATAAAATAAAGAATTCTCTTTTCTCGCCTTTCATTTTGAGGTACGCACAGACAGTACATTTAGCAGATGGAGGCAGGGGTTAGACATAACAATTTCACCCAGCAGTGCTCATAATTCAACCCAAACTATAACAGCTTTTGAGTCTGGATGTATTGGTCATTAGGGCCAATACTGTGAGCCTGCCACGAGCAGTGTTCCCCAAACGACTCTAGGTAAAATAAAATATATATTTTTATATATTTTAAAACAAATTAGGAATTTGCTGTGCACTGTGTTCTGACCTGTGCCTCCCATGAGAGTGGGATAGGTGCCCATAGACCAGCTAGGAGAATGCCTGAGGGAATGCAGGGGTACTTGACGAAACAACCCGCTCCCTGGGATTAAGGGCTAAACATTGGTGCCCCCAACTACTGATTGAAGGGGAGTCGGTCTGGGAGTCTGCAATATTGATTCACGGCACCGGGTGGCGAAACCGGGATTAGCATTATAATTCTCAATTCACGGATGACATGGCGTCAATCAATGTTGTTAACCATTGGTGTTAGTTCTGGTCAAGCATTGTTTAAATATCTCTGCTTGTTGTATCCTGTTACGTGCCCTACGTCATCAACAAGATTGGGAGGGGAGGGTGCATGTGAAGCTCGAGTTGATCTTAGCTCGCCCTGGGGGCCTAGTCCTCACTCATTAGGATCACGCACATGCATACAACGCTCTAGAAGCATTAGTCAAACAAACCCCCCCGAAATTCTACTCGCCTGAGACGCACCAGGGGAATACAGGGAGTTGTCGCCCATCTGTTCATGAAATTCCAATTGCCTGCGCACTTGCGGACGGCCGTTGCACGTCGTCAGTCTACTGCCGCTCTAGTTCCCATACTCATCACTACACAGCCCGCCGCTTTGTGTTTGCCCGGGGGGTGAGGTGCAGGTCCACCCCTTAATAAATGCACTGCAATTAAACAGCCTCCCGTGAAAGACTGCTGACCAATAGACTCGCCGCCAATGTAGGTCCCTGAATACGGCTCAAACCCTTACACTGGTCCAATATCACACTGCTTGCAATAAATTAAATTTTGGGTTGTAGCCACTATAATTAAAGGGTCTCTCCCTCTCCCTCTCTCTCTCTCTCTCTCTCTCTCTCTCTCTCTCTCTCTCTCTTTCTCTCTCTTTCTCTCGCTCTCTCGTTTTCTCTCTCTCTCTCCCTCTCCCTCTCTCTCCCTCTCTCTCCCTCTCTCTCTCTTTCTCTCTCTCTCTTAATGGACCCGGTGTGCGGCCCCTGACCCAACTACAACTGTCCCTAACCCTAACCCAAACCCTAAAATATGTGCACCACATGCATCGAATTAAAATTACTCATCAAATACGCAATTGCAAATCCATAGGTGTGTGGCAAAACACTAACCCATTGGTATGTGGCAAGAAATAATCCATAGGTATAGGGTGGATACTAGAATATAGACAGGGCGCAGTTTTTGGTCCATGGGTGGGTGACGGGTGCTGGCCTATAGAAACTACAAAGACAGTACTAGTACTATTACTACAATGACCGCGAAGAGTAGAGCGAGACTGGGCTAAGTACAAAGTAGGTCGCCGTAGCATGCGGCCTAAAAATAGCTTCTAGTACTAAGTAGTTGCCAGTCGGCAGCGCATACAATAAATGTCAAGTGACAGGATAGTGTAGATTGTTCCCGCACACAAAATGTAGCTAGTGTAGGCAGCCAGGTAGCGCAAGCTCACACCACGCACAATCTTTAGCTAGTACACGTCAGCTGAGTCTATAGCCAGATAGTGCACGCTCAACCAATGCGCACTGTGAGCTGCCGCCCGCCAGCGGGGACCCTGACCAGGGGACAGTACTGACCAGTAGAAAGACTAACTGCAGAGAAAAGAGTCAACCATTTCTTACATTGTAGCCAAGGGAGTAGGTTGAGGTAAAGTTACTCAGTTGAAATAGTAATTTCAGTTCTGAACAATAAATTAGGTGACTCCTCTAGAGACCCTGGATCGTAGACAGCTATGTGCCCAATGTGGAGCGGGGGGTTCCGATGGAGGAGGCACTGGGAGACTGGAAGGACAACTCAACACGGACACCATCTGACCAGGATCTCTGCTTTCTTGTCCTATTGCTCATGCCCGCCGATGGATCATCAAATGGAACCAGGTGAGGGACATATGACTGTACAATGTTCACTCTCCCTAAATCTGCCTGCACAATTTAAATTTTGGTTCCTTCAGTACCCATGCATAGTCGGCGGGCGACTAACATTTCTACCCCTGAGTAGCATACAATCTGTACTTTGATCACACTCCGCACAGCAGCGTGCGGGAGTGCCTGATGCATGAACTATAGGGTTCTGTTGTGTCTGGTCCACTTTGCTGTGTATTTGCTCCTGAGTTGTCGTACCGTGTCCAGGAACTTCCTGCCTTCCTCTGCCGTAACCCCCCGCCCCCTCTGTTCCTAGTTCCGAGAACGCTCTTTCTTGAGTGTGGTTCCACAGGATGAGGTCTGTATCGTATACATGCACACACAAATAGAACACCAATAAGGAGGATTGGGAGGGGATAGGTTAAACTTAAGAAACCCATGTAACGTAGGGGGATTCCCATATACAAATTATCTTGGGGAAGGGAGTGTGTGGCCCTGTCTCTCGCACTTGGTCGGGCGCATGGCGGCAGGGCACGAATCTAAAAATTAATAAATAAAATAAAGAATTCTCTTTTCTCGCCTTTCATTTTGAGGTACGCACAGACAGTACATTTAGCAGATGGAGGCAGGGGTTAGACATAACAATTTCACCCAGCAGTGCTCATAATTCAACCCAAACTATAACAGCTTTTGAGTCTGGATGTATTGGTCATTAGGGCCAATACTGTGAGCCTGCCACGAGCAGTGTTCCCCAAACGACTCTAGGTAAAATAAAATATATATTTTTATATATTTTAAAACAAATTAGGAATTTGCTGTGCACTGTGTTCTGACCTGTGCCTCCCATGAGAGTGGGATAGGTGCCCATAGACCAGCTAGGAGAATGCCTGAGGGAATGCAGGGGTACTTGACGAAACAACCCGCTCCCTGGGATTAAGGGCTAAACATTGGTGCCCCCAACTACTGATTGAAGGGGAGTCGGTCTGGGAGTCTGCAATATTGATTCACGGCACCGGGTGGCGAAACCGGGATTAGCATTATAATTCTCAATTCACGGATGACATGGCGTCAATCAATGTTGTTAACCATTGGTGTTAGTTCTGGTCAAGCATTGTTTAAATATTTTAAAACAAATTAGGAATTTGCTGTGCACTGTGTTCTGACCTGTGCCTCCCATGAGAGTGGGATAGGTGCCCATAGACCAGCTAGGAGAATGCCTGAGGGAATGCAGGGGTACTTGACGAAACAACCCGCTCCCTGGGATTAAGGGCTAAACATTGGTGCCCCCAACTACTGATTGAAGGGGAGTCGGTCTGGGAGTCTGCAATATTGATTCACGGCACCGGGTGGCGAAACCGGGATTAGCATTATAATTCTCAATTCACGGATGATATGGCGTCAATCAATGTTGTTAACCATTGGTGTTAGTTCTGGTCAAGCATTGTTTAAATATAATTCTCAATTCACGGATGACATGGCGTCAATCAATGTTGTTAACCATTGGTGTTAGTTCTGGTCAAGCATTGTTTAAATAACCCTAACCCTAACCCTAACCCTAACCCTAACCCTAACCCTAACCCTAACCCTAACCCTAACCCTAACCCTAACCCTAACCCTAACCCTAACCCTAACCCTAACCCTAACCCTAACCCTAACCCTAACCCTAACCCTAACCCTAACCCTAACCCTAACCCTAACCCTAACCCTAACCCTAACCCTAACCCTAACCCTAACCCTAACCCTAACCCTAACCCTAACCCTAACCCTAACCCTAACCCTAACCCTAACCCTGACCCTGACCCTAACCCTAACCCTAACCCTAACCCTAACCCTAACCCTAACCCTAACCCTAACCCTAACCCTAACCCTAACCCTAACCCTAACCCTAACCCTAACCCTAACCCTGGGATTGACGGCTAAACTTTGACGCCCCCAACTACTGATTGAAGGGGAGTCGGTCTGGGAGTCTGCAATATTGATTCACGGCACCGGGTGGCTAAGCCGGGATTACCATCATAATTCTCAATTCACGGATGACATGGCGTCAACCAATGTTGTGAACCATTGGTGTTAGTACTGGTCAAGCATTGTTAATACTGGCGTCAACCAATGTTGTGAACCATTGGTGTTAGTACTGGTCAAGCATTGTTAATACTGGCGGTGTTAGTTCTGGTCAAGCATTGTTAAATAACTGTGAGCCTGCCACGAGCAGTGTTCCCCAAACGACTCTAGGTAAAATAAAATATATATTTTTATATATTTTAAAACAAATTAGGAATTTGCTGTGCACTGTGTTCTGACCTGTGCCTCCCATGAGAGTGGGATAGGTGCCCATAGACCAGCTAGGAGAATGCCTGAGGGAATGCAGGGGTACTTGACGAAACAACCCGCTCCCTGGGATTAAGGGCTAAACATTGGTGCCCCCAACTACTGATTGAAGGGGAGTCGGTCTGGGAGTCTGCAATATTGATTCACGGCACCGGGTGGCGAAACCGGGATTAGCATTATAATTCTCAATTCACGGATGACATGGCGTCAATCAATGTTGTTAACCATTGGTGTTAGTTCTGGTCAAGCATTGTTTAAATAACCCTAACCCTAACCCTAACCCTAACCCTAACCCTAACCCTAACCCTAACCCTAACCCTAACCCTAACCCTAACCCTAACCCTAACCCTAACCCTAACCCCAACCCTAACCCTAACCCCTAACCCTAACCCTAACCCCAACCCCAACCCCAACCCTAACCCTAACCCTAACCCTAACCCTAACCCCAAGGTAAAAGAAAATATATATTTAAAAAATTTTTAAAATAATAAAAACAAACCCTAACCCTAACCCTAACCCCAATCCTAACCCTAACCCCAATCCTAACCCCAACCCCAACCCCAACCCCAACCCCAACCCCAACCCCAACCCCAACCCCAAAACCCTAACCCCAAAACCCTAACTCCCTAACCCTAACCCCCTAACTCTAACCCCCTAACCCTAACCCCCTAACCCTAACCCCCTAACCCTAATCCCCTAACCCCCTAACCCCCTAACCCTAACCCCCTAACCCTAACCCCCTAACCCTAACCCCCTAACCCTAACCCCCTAACCCTAACCCCAACCCCCTAACCCCAACCCCCTAACCCTAACCCCCTAACCCTAACCCCCTAACCCTAACCCCCTAACCCTAACCCCTAACCCCTAACCCTAACCCTAACCCTAACCCCTAACCCTAACCCCAACCCTAACAACCCTTTCATCAGAATTTTGGCAACCCTAGTTTCCAGCATCAGGGTTTTAGTTTCTTGCATCAGGGTAAACATGGAAGTCCGGGTTTGGATATTTCTCCTTTGGTTCAAACCATAACACCATCTAAATATGAAGGAGATGGAAATTTCCAAAATTAACGATACCTTTCCACAATGTACCAGAAACTAATGCTAGAAAGTGAAACCTGATGCAGAAAAGTGGTCAGGAGTTCAATATCTCGTTTTTTTGGAAAGAGGGCTTGGCATCAAGATTTTGCGAAGGCTGCTTGCCTGGAACAGGGTTAAAATAGAAGTCTGGGTTTAGCTTATTCTCATATTGGGGTTTCTTCACTTAAACCTAAACCCAACCCCTACTCAATACCCTAATCCTCTCCCTGCATCAGAGTTTTTTCCTAACATTTGGATTTCTTTCTGAAGAGTATTGTCAATAGTTCAATTTGACGGACTTTGTTGTAAACCACCTGAAGTTGTTTCCATTTGAAAGAATTGGATTTGACTTGGAAAGTTAACAAGAGGGCTCTGATTCAAATTAAGATTACCTCTTGAAAGTTATCTTTTAAGTCACATGCAAGTACGTGCTTTTAAAGGTAACCCTGCTATCTCGTGCATATTTTAAAAGGCGGACTGAGCAAGGTCACATCCTGGAGGTCAAGTTTACGATTTGAACAAGACGAAAAGCAAACCCAGTGTAGGGAAGATAGATCTGATGCAGGGAATTAAATTGCCAATATTACGCGTTCTCAATGAACATATTTCAAAGTCATCACTCCCAGCGGCGTAGATGCCACTATATGGCCAAAGATGCCACTTTCACTGGCACTCTTGCCGCTTTCACAGGCACGTTTGCCGCTTTCACAGGCCCGTTTGCCGCTTTTACGGGCACGTTTGCCGCTTTTACGGGCACGTTTGCCGCTTTTACGGGCACGTTTGCCGCTTTTACGGGCAAAGAAGAACAATAAGATCACGGGCAGTTTGAAAGAAAAGTTCAAGTAGTTAAAACTATGTGTAAGAAGGCTAGAAATGTAGAGAAATTAGTGACAAACACTACCAATTTTCGTAAAATCAATATCAGTCACACTGCCACTCCACACTGCGCTCCACGAGACAAATTCCAGCATATCGAGCTGTCTGGATGGCCTGCACTAGCAATAACTGAATGAAGTGTCTTTGGAATGGTAGTGAGTGATGTAGAAGTGGAATGGTCCGACTGAAAGCGCATTTTGGAGTAGTGGTGTGACATAGTTTGATGTGCATTGACATAGGAGAGGATTAAGAAAATGAGGAAAATGTAATCAGCATGCCCAACATCCATACAGGAATATAAACATGTGGAGCACTGTCTTATCTAATCTCAACTCCAATGGACACTGACAATAATGTGACGAACGAACACATTTTTGGGCGCTTACCTATTTCAGGACTTACACAGCAAACTCATTCCAAGATGTGATGTGAAAGGGATGAAATAGTATTACCTCTACATGTATTATTGTGTATGCCTGCATATATAAATCACATGAACTGGACCAAGTTATGATCATCTATGTGAAAGAAACCATTTGGGAGACTAAAGGCCTTTGATTAGTCTTCAAGGCGATAGAAATTTAGAAAATAATCACCACGGCGGACATACATGTACAAGTACATGTACATCACTAGTGGTGAGTGTATCAATGAGCTCAAGGCAAGTCTAATCCTCACCACACGTCCACAGTACAGTAGAGTCCCAAGCAGCTGCTGCGGAAAGTAACGGCGAGTATTGTAGGTCTATGAACTCATAGTGCCAAGCTTCACTAGTGACAACATGCAAGAACTAACCTCGGATACAACAGTCACTTGTAAATGGCGAACTGAGATGCCTCCGATCAACCAATGTCCCACATTAGCATGGTGAGTCTGATGCTGGAAAGTAGCAATGTAAAACAAGAAAGTACGATGCAGGTAAAACGGTAAGAACTTCAAACAGACAGACAACGAGAATCATGGCACTGCATCCTTGTACAAACAAAATTGGGACTTCTATCTAACCCTTATCCTAACCCTAACCCTAACTCTAACCCTAACCCTAACCCTGACCCTCACTACTCATCGGCGGATAATGCCGGAATAATTTTGAGCATAATCACGGCTTTCTGAAAAATAGCATTGCCAAGCATAATTTAGTTGATCCTTCAGCATAACTGCTGCATAAAACCGCTAGGGCCTCAAAGGTCAAAAGTTCACCGTCCAGAGTCCGTTGTTTGTTACAAGGGCAAGGGAATCCTCCTATAAATAGATCTACACCCGGGACTCGGCAGGGAGTCGTACCATACCACGGTATATATCTGGCACGGCTCCGTGAAAGGGCCTGATCTACACTGTAAATGTAACAGATGTCTAATGTTTAGGGCGTCAAAGGTCAAAAGTTCACCTTCCAGAGTTCTATTATTTCTGTACATTATTATTATGCTTGTATTGATGTTGCAGTGCCTACATGTATTTGTATTTTTCTATATTTAACTTAAAGGATTTCCCAAAGGCTTTGGGCCTGTCGAGGGAATCTCCTGCAAGAAGAATGAAATGACAACTTTATGTAGAGGGAGCAGTCAATCGAGGATAGGCTAAGGAAATAGATCGAAGCATACAAAATCTGGTGATTAAGGAGTTGGGATACCGTCAGTGTAATGAATATATCGGCGAAAATGCTGATAGAGAGAATGCTTGAATCCCGGGAGGCTGGTTATAGAGGTAAGAGAAGGCGGTAGACAATTCCATAGCATTGCAGCTTTGTTGGAAAAGAGGGAAGAAAAACGCCTACCGTGATAATTGATGTGAAGTTTGTTTGGTCTTCTTGGACTTGAAGACAATGAAAGGTGAAAATGTCGGATGTGTTCTGGAGATATATGTATAAATTTAAATAGAGTAACAAGAGCTGATCTTGCCTGCGAAAGTGCAAGGACTCTAAGTCACAAAGGGCGTTTAACTGGGATTTCGTTTCGCATCTATCTACATTGACTTTTTTTACGTAGCAAATACTTCCTAGCTACTCTGGCTTGTAAAATATTTAAACGCGCCAGCTCAGCTTTGGTGATGGCATAGGACCAGGCCGAGGTGGCATGTTCCAGGGCGTGTCGGACAAAACCTTTATATAGAAGTAGCTGTATTCTGGTTTCTTATCCATAGCTGAGACTAGATCTTCCATGCAGTTTTCTCCGGAAGTCCACATTTGATCCCGAGTACACATTCTATACATTTTAATGGCATTATAAACATGAAAGAGCACAGTGTCAAGAAGCATAATTTGAGCATAATTTTGTGATTTTCAGAGCATATTGCCAGCATACTGAAAAGCATAATCCGTGGGATTTTCGAGCATTATCCGCCGACGTCTAACCTTCACCCAAACAGAAACTCTAACCCTAACTCTAACCCAAGCCCAAATCCCCAACACGTAACCTAACTCTAACCATGCCAACTGCAATATGACGAGGCATGTCGCATCTTTATTCAGTAGACTATTCGCTGCATGGCACAAAGTTCAAACAAACTTTCCATTTTGTACAGGCAGTTATTGACTCTCTGATCCTGTGTTTGTGTCGTCATCATTCATTGATCGATTATCATTCATTATTATGTCAGCACTTCTTTTAACCATCATCAGATCACAAGTAGTTCTATGCTTTGAGATTCATAATGTAAACCTTTTTGACCAATCAGGGCTTGCTTCTCATTGGTCAAAGTGTTCCCAAGGGAACCAATGAACACTTCAAAAAGAGATGCATGATCCCTTGCTCCATAAAACAGAGTCAATGAAGACAAAGGAAAAGAAAAACTGTGGCTGTTCACGTGAAAGTGGACCTGGAAACATGCACATGCTGCCCATTTGAAGTGATGGGCTCCACCTTTCACTGCCGGTACTGCTTTTCTCGCTGCAGCAGCCAAGGCAGGAAAAGGTTTCCACAGGCAATTTGTCTATCATGTCACCAGATCAAATCACCTTGGAAACCTTTCCCTTCCGCCATTTCTTATCTGTAGTCTGAAGGCGCCTTAGCTGCACCCGTGTTACCCTCATACAAGACTAAGAGCTCCCAAATACGTGTGGGTCTCAGCATGGTTGACAATATCCTTTCACTTCCAAATAGCAAGTTAACCTGGTACCTTTTGTTTCCCCGGGGTGCAGTCAGAGCTTGGCAAAAGATTGAGTTGATGAAGGCCGAGGGCCTACCTGTCGATGCCCAAATTTGATGGCTCGATTATTCACTGCTTTCTTTGTTTGATAAATCTTTCTGAATTGGATAATCTGCCTTATGACTGCCTACACAATAATAATAATAAGGGTCGCGGACTAGCTCTACATCAGCTTGCACGAGTGGTGTCCCCCAAGGTTCGGTGCTGGGCCCCATTCTGTTCAGCCTTTACACCCGCGAGGTCCCCGCTGTAGTTGGCCAGTCCGAGTCATTTCAATTCGCGGACGACATTGCGCTCGCGTGCAGCCAGCGAACAGCACAGCAGGTATACGATGTCTTATCTGCTTCGGTTTCAATCCTTGCAGACTGGCTGAAGGATCGAGGCCTGATCCTCAATGCTGGCAAGAGCCAAGTAGTGCCAATTCCTGCCGGCCGTCAGCACACAGCTGATCTACAGGTCGTCTGCCATGCCACTTCATTGCCTAGTGTGCTAAGTGCTCGTTATCTTGGCGCTACAATCGATTCCAGCATGTCCTGGCACGCCCACATTGCCAAATGTTTTGCACGTGTGTTGCAGAAGATCGGAGCGCTCTGGCGAATGCGCCGCTGCCTGAATCACCAGTCACGCATGCCCTACTTTAGATCGCTGATCATGTCTGACCTGCTGTACGCCTCAAACGCGTACTCTAGCTCACTGCGAAGAAGGTACCTCGACCGTCTACAGGTCCTGCAGAACAGTGGGGCTCGTGCTGTCTTTGGCCGCCCTCCGTGGTCGTCTGCCTGCGACCTGCTGGAGCGCATGGCAGTGTTCCGTGTGGCAGAAGTCTTCAATCAGAAGCTAGTATACCTGGTGTGGCGCTGTCGTTATGCACTGGCAAGTCCAGAGTTGCAAGCCCTGCTAACTCCCGCTGCACCCGGCCCTATTCGGCTCCAATCTGCCATGGACCTGTGCGTGCCAGTTTCCCATTCGGTTGCGGGGCGTGGGCGCTTTGCTTGCAAGGGTGCTGTATTATGGAATGCCCTCCCCAGCGATATCCATGCCATCCATCACGCTCGGCAGTTTCGCACACAGGTAATCCCCTATACCTGTGCCCTGTAGATGCTGAAGACAAGCGAAATATTCTGTTTTTCTGTCCTCTTTCTATTGTACCTGATCTCCCTCTGATGTACCGCTGACTCTACGCTGAAGATCTAAGTATAATTCTCTTTCTCATTATAATTTTCATATTCGCTTCATGTTATTGGGTTCTATGCCCGTTTGAATTTGCGAATAAAAATAAATACAAACAACAAGTTTTCTATGCAGTGCTTTGCGCTTCATTCCCGACCATATCCAACTTCTGTTTCTTGTTTTAAAGAAAATACTGCACAATGTTTCCAAACTCATCACTCAACATTGAGTGACAAGCAAGTCCCTATAATTATTATTAATTAATAGAGAGCCAAAGATTAATTTATAAGAGAAAAAGAGGACCATGGAGCTACAAATTGCAACAAGATTGTAAAGTAGCTGCTGGTGGTGTTAGCGGACATTCCAGTGTAACTTGTAGCTCCTTGGTCCTCTTTTTCTTCTTATAAATTATCCCCTTCGTTATTTGAAGATTGCACCGACTTTCCCCACAATTTATTTGAAGATTGAGAATGGTTTTAATAGTTAAGTCCAAATTCTGGTTAGTTACACACTTTGCTTGCTCTAGTATCAATTAATAGGCATTGAACTTTTGACCCTTCATGAGAGAATGATGCATATTTCTAAAGTTCATTCTGACTGGAGATTGAGCTAGAGATTGGAGATTGAGCTAGGTTCTCCATGACCATAATACATCTGCCAGAGAAGTCAAGGATCTGATCTCACTCCGAATCTTCAAGATCCGTGCCGCCCCTTATACATTTTCTACGACATATCTCATTGCATCTCTGTTGCTCTTGACCGACATCCTCTTTCTTCATGGATTTCCTGTTGTTGTTGCTTTTGCTTCTCTTTCGTGTTCCCTTCTAAACCCTACTTATCTTTATCGCTGTGGTTGGCTATCACCCACTCTCTTCACATTGGCCGGTGGTGTTTCACCTGAGTCTTGAGATGTTGCAATAAGTATATGTTATCGCATGGTTGCAAGGGCCTTATGGCATATTATTGCCCCTCGAGGTTAGCCCTCGGGCCTACGGCCCTCGGGCTAACCTCTCGGGGCAATAATATGCCATAAGGCCCTTGCAACGATGCGATAACAAATTTATCACATGGCCCACAGAGCAGACCATTGGGCTGCTGTTGAAATTAGCCCAAATGCCAACACATTATGACCACAATGTATATTGATGTGCTATCATTATCAAACAAGAAAAATGAAGATATTTCTCCTACACCCTAACAAAAGTCTGCTACAGGCCATCAGAGAATATACAGTACTGAAAGACGGAGACAGAAAAAAGTGCCGGCACCGCATCGTCATAGCAATAGACATGGCAACGACAATAAAATACAGCAGAATCATAATTTCAGTTGAAAAATTAAGAGTGCTACCACAAAGAGTTTCTTCATGTTTACATGTGTATCAGGAAGTTGTCAAATACAGTACTGCAACAAGTGCAAGTATTTGACGACTCCCTGGTGTGTAATTCTGAGGACAATTTTTCTTCTTTTTTTCAGCTCCAGATAGCTGTATTTTTCATTGCAAAACATTCCTGAATTGTTGTGTTTGTTGTTCAAGCAAAGGTGAAGGCAGAGGACAGATGAGCCTGGTAAGAGTTTTGCGTGGCACATGAAGACCACACACAGGCAGTGACTTTGCGAGGATTTGAAAACGCACGACGCTGAAAGGTTGAATTTGTGTTATTTCAAATAATTGTTTGTGATCACAGTACCACTTCGAGCAGAACTGAATCTTATCCACAAGCTTACCGACGGTCAGGCTGCCAACATGACTGAACAAATGATCCCTGCAAGCACCACACGGCAGACGTCCGAGGCCATGTCCATTGCCGGGATGTCCATCTCCAAAAAGAATTCCATCTTCGTCTCAATGCTACACTGCGACTCGTCGTAGACTCGTACAGTCTACAGACTCAGAGTCGTCGTACACGCGTAGTCACGCGATCACTGAAATAAACTATTTTTTTGCGGGCAAATAAACTATTTTTTTGCGGGCAATATCGCATATTATTGCCCGCGGCGCGAAAGGTGCTGATTCGCTGGAGTACGGGCAACAATCACGTGCCATGTGATAAATATAATTATAATGCACATTATTCCACCACAACCTAGCATGCTCAATGTATGACATCCAATGGTTCTGAACATACACTGAACTATGGCTTCGTAATGAAAAGATGCACCATCAAAATTAATGGTGCTGCGTTTGCCTGGTGTGCAAAAATGTTCATTGACTACAAATCCCTCTAGAGGCTCTGGCGGTTGGTACCTTGTAGACTGCTCTTTGTGTTACCAAGTCCAATCAATAATTGTTGTGTTCATTTGTTTCCGTCCACTGCACTCCGATTAATGATTGTGGTTTGATTTGGAAATCAAATACTTCAGTAATACTAAGAGTACATAACTCCCAAGAGTGTCTGCAACTGCCTGTACGGCCTCTATCTAGTAAGTTCTGCTATGGCAGATGACACGATTCAATAGATTACGCAGGCAAAGTGACCACGAGGAGTTGAGCCCAAACTAGCAAGGTTTGCATACAACCCTGTATCTATTATGGACATGGTGCAAGTAATGTGTATGGGTGTGTCACATGATGTGAGGTTCTGCCATTGCAGACACTATAGACTGGAGTTGCACACTCTTGGGAGTGATTTACCCTTGACAATACGAATACAAAGGCTGCTTACTAGTATTGAATACGGGTACGATAAAGAAATAACCATGTCCGCTAGCAATGTTCAGTACATAAAGAAATAAGCATGTCCGCTAGCAATGTTCAGTTCATAAAGAAATACAGTTAACTTTGCGTATAACGACACTCGGCCGGGCATCAAAAAAGTGTCCTTATTCGCGAAGTGTCGTTATACCCGAAGTCTCATTTATGTATACAGGTAGTATGGACTTTGCTCTGGGCATGGGAAATCGGTCGTTATTCGCGAATTGTCGTTATATCCGCAGTCATTATTATTGAAGTTGACTGTAACCATGTCCGCTAGCAATGTTCAGTACAACATTGTACATATCTATTAGCATGGTTGAAAGCAGGGTAAATTATTTCAAGTTACCTGAAGTCTTTCTGCCGTTTGCCATTCCACGGGTCACTGCCATGTCAGGGAGAGAATATCCAATACCTCCAAACAGCTTCCTCCGATCGATTGAGAACACTAGTACATGCAGCAGAGCACAGAGCTCAACGCCTTTACGACAGTTCTGATTTAGACACGTCAAAAACGTGCCAAAGAATTGAATGATTTTTTGAGAAACAGAAACAGCTACAACCCAAGTTCTGAATGAACAAATCACATACGTAACTCATGGCTTGGAAGAGTAATGCTGAAGAAATGAACTCAAACAATCCGCACAGGCCAGTTTTGTCCTTCAAATTTCAGCACTGAAAATAATTGCAAGGTGTAAGAATTTCAGAAGATTCACACTACAACGTGACTATGTGTCCTCCGCCTTGTAACCTGCTGTCATCGTGAAAACGTTACGTCATTTAGGACATTACAATCAGTCATTCACAACGGTAATGTCCATGTTCATGTATTGATGATGACAGCATTTGGGATTTAGGGTGAGAACCGTGAAGATATAAGATGAACTGGAGATATGTCTGTACAGAAATGCTGCATGTCACATCCATTGAAAACGGAAGTGCTGCGGTGCGAACAGCGCCCTACTCACCTAGGCCAAAAGGCCAATAATCATCAGCTGCAACAAATCTAGGTGATGTGAAACATTCCTACCTGCCAGTGAAGCAGCATAGCACTGGGGATTACGGCCAACACGAGTTTACGAGCTGCTCATTCTGATGCAGTCCGCATGCACAACACGCACACAGACTCTTAATACTCTTTTATTAACTCTTTGAAGCAGTCTGCTACAAGCTACACTATACCCGTAGTCATAACACACGGTACACCTAACACCTAAATGGGATCTATGCGCGTGACCATGTTATAGATGTACGCTGCAGCTCAATGGAATCTGATCATGCGAGTCAGTTGCACTCCTGTGCTGCGCGACCTGTGCAGCCGCCGACCTAGTACTTGTAAAACTCTGAACTGCCGACCATCACCCAACAATCCTAGGTCAGTAGGTGTGAGATTTTTAATTTATACAGGTAACACTATACATAGTTTGACGTAGTTTAGAAAGTTAGAAAGTGTGCTTCAGTTACTTAGTACCGTACAGTTGAAGTTCATGTATATGAAGGGAAGGGTTTGGATATTAAACTGGTATGAGTTCTTATTGTTGCGACACAGGAAACCTGAGAGAAGTTTGAACGACACACTGCAGTTACTTGAAGTACACAAGTAATAGTTAGGCAGCGTGTGGAATGATAGGTTTTTCATTTGACCCGACGAGACCATAGGACGCTTGCAGTGTGTGGAATGATAGGTTTTTCATTTGACCCGACGAGACCATAGGACGCTTGCAGTGTGTGGAATGCCGGAATGCTGGTGTAGTCAGTATCATGCAGCGGATGAGATCCTGATCATGCAATGTCCTCCAAAGTCACTTTTATCATGGTATACTATATTATGACATGTATGCGAAAGTGGATGGATACCGGGGGTATGCACGTAGTGGATGAACACCGGGGGTATGCACGTAATGGAAGGTAAGTGTGTGTACACTGCAGGTGTATGACCATGTTCAAGTACAATCTTGGTAGGTGTGCACTCGTAACTACAGTACAGAAACTAGATTGCCGGGTTAACAGCATTTGTATATGATTGCCGGGTTAACAGCATTTGTATATGATTTTTTTTTTTTTTTTTTTTTTTTTACGAGAAACCACGAACCTCGAGAACAGTATACTGCATGGTAGA
The DNA here is from genome assembly GCF_964019385.1 of Sycon ciliatum. Taxonomy (NCBI): domain Eukaryota; kingdom Metazoa; phylum Porifera; class Calcarea; order Leucosolenida; family Sycettidae; genus Sycon; species Sycon ciliatum. The sequence continues at coordinate 102,152 of NC_088647.1, read as the reverse complement.
GGTGGTTGCAGACGCAACTGTGGTGGTGAAAACTGGAGCATCTCCGCCGACCTGAGGTCTCGGCTTCAGCGACACTTCAGAGCACCAAAAACTGGGGAGGAGTAGGCACAGGGGGAGGGGAGGGGGGGGGGTACATTTATATAGAGGAAGGAAAAACGGAAAGATGATACATGTGATAGAGGAAGAAAAAAAAAAAAATAATAATAATAATAAAAAATAAAAAAATAAAAAAGGGGGAGCCAGGGTGCAAGCAGAGAGGGTGTTCAGGGAGTGTTCAGAGGGCATCTGTGGCTGAACGCCAGTCTCGGCTGCGGAGCGACTTGTAGGCGCCTTCCTTGAATGCCTGCATTCCCTTCTGCGTGGGAAGGTTGCGTAGCAGGGCAGATGGGAGACGATTCCAGTCTTGGATCGTGGCATGGGGGAATGATCGGAGAGCACTATTACGGGCTCCGGCGGGCAGTGTCGGTGCTAGTTGGTGCTGGTGCTGGTTCTTTTGCTGGTGGCGAGTGGAGCGCCGGTGCTGGTTTGCAACTGCCCTCGGTGGTGTCATGGTGGTCAGGATTGGGGGACCGTCGATCCAATGCAGCTTGTACAGGAATGTGAGTGCTGCGACTTGACGCCGAACAGTGAGGCTTGGGAGGTATGACCCTGGGCCGATGAGCTTTAGGGCTCGGTGCTGTACCCGGTCCAGCTGGTTCAGGGTAGACTGGGACGCACCCAACCATGAAAGCGGGCAGTACTCAAGTACTGGGCGGACGAAGCCGCGATACACTGCATACTTGGCCTTGCTGTCGAGAATGGGCAGGGCCTTCCTCATGAAGCCAAGACGTTGGTGACCACGGACTGCAACCTGTCGAATGTGGGAGCGAAAGGAGAGGCTCCGATCAAAGAGCACTCCGAGCAACTTCAGCTCCTCCACTTCCTCTATGGCCACCCCATTGAAAGTGGCTGGAGGAATCGGCCAGGGTTGACGGTGATAAGAAATTGTCAAGACTTGCGACTTTGTCGGCTCGAATGCGATCTTCCAGCTCTGGCCCCATTCAGCTAAGGCATCCACAGCAGTCTGTAGCTGCGCTAGGCCAACTGGGAGAGCGGTCAGGGATGGGATGCACTGATAAAGCGTGGTGTCATCTGCATATATGGCGAGCTGGGTTGTGGCTGGGAGGTGGTCCTCCATGTCATTGACATATAGGAGGAACAGAGTGGGGCCCAGTATGCTCCCTTGCGGCACACCTGAGCTGATTCGGAATTTAGGTGAGGTTTGTCCACTCACAACGGCCTGGATTCGTCTATCCGCCAGGTAGCTGTGGAGCCACTTGAGGAGGTTCCCGGACACTCCGTAAGCCTTTGCCTTGTGAAGGACACCTGCGTGGGAGACTTTATCGAAGGCCCCCGCAATGTCGACGGCAACAATACGTACAGCACCGCCAGCAGCTGCTATCTTGCTCCATTGGTGGTGTAGTCCTGTTAGGAGATCAGCAGGTCCTAACCCTCGACGAAAACCGAACTGGTGGTTTGAGAGTATATTATTTCGTTCGAGAAAGTTGGTGAGAGTACGGTTAACAACTGCTTCCATTGTCTTGGAGATGAGCGACAGGAGGGAAATGGGCCGATAGTTCGATGGGGCTGACTTTGACCGTTTCTTATGGACTGGGACGACACTTGCCACTTTCCAAGACTGTGGTTGTGTCCCCGATGTCATGCACTGGCGGAAGAGCAAGCATAGTGGCACTGCAAGGTGCTCAGCGTTGGCTTTGAGGACTCTGCCCGGAACTGCATCAGGGCCTGACGCTTTCGAAGGATCAAGGGCCCTCAGCAATTTACGGACCTCAGCAGGGCGGAAGCGAATACTTAGGAGACGGCTTTGGGAGCGAGGCTGGACAAAGGGGAATTCAGATTCCTCATTGAAGTCCTGTGGGCCGAGGCTGCACTTATCGGCGAAGTACTGACCAAGGCACTTGGCCTTCTCCTGACTGGTTGTGTACTCAGTTCCATCAGCAGATCGGAGTGTTGGTATATCAGCGCTGCGGCCCTTGCCACCCGCACGCTTGATAGTGGACCACCATTCCTTGTCCCGAAGGCTACCAGTGGTGAGTTTCTGCCGGAGCATGGTAATATGCCGTTCTCTGTTTCGCTGGATGGTACTGCGTGCAGAGGCTGCAGCTGTGCGGTAGTGTGCTTTCTTATCAGCACTGTCGGGATTTGAGCGCATCTGGTGCCACATCTGTCGCTTGGTGTTGACTGCAGCTGTACACTCCGGTGTCCACCAAGGTTCGTCGGAGGGGCGCGATGAGATAACTCTGTTGGGTATGAATTGTGCCATTCCTTCGAGGATCCTCTTGGTGATGTTGTCGCAGCTGAGATCCGGTTCAGGTCCGAGCATGCTCTCCCAGTCTGTTGTTCGGTAGAAGTGGGCAAGCCGCTTCCAGTCTGCGCGGTGGTATCGCCAGACTCTACGCGATGTCTTGGGCTCACGGGTGAGCTTCACAGGAAAGTCAACTTGGAGGACAGCATGATCAGAGAGTCCAATAGGCGGGTGTGCCTTAACAGTTGCTGGTGAAGGGAAATCAGACATCACCAGGTCCAGGGTGTTATCACCTCGGGTGGGTACGTCGACATGTTGACTCAGGCCATGGTAGCAGCAGATATCCTCTGCATACTCTCCAGCTCGGGTGGTCTTGTTGCTGCAGAGCCAGGCAGCGTTATGCACATTGAAGTCGCCGGTCACAATGACATTTGATCCGTAGGTACGGGATGCCTCCAGCGTGTTGTCTAAGTATTCCAATAGCTGGAGATCTGTCTCCGAACAGGACCCGGGCCGATAGGCTGCACAGATAACAACTTTCTGTCCACTCTGCGTCGTGACACTCAGCCAGATGATCTCGTGATCATGGCACTGGATGTGATCAAGATGTTCATATCCTAGGCCAGCCTTCACCCAGACTGCTACTCCACCACCGTGTGCAGAGCGATCCTTGCGGATGGGGGTGTGATAGCCAGGCATGGCTGCTTCAGATTCGCTGCATTTCTCTGGCGTAAATTTTGTCTCTGTGACTACTGCTATATCTGGCTTCAGGGTCTGGAGGGTGTGGCGGAATTCTGCAAGCTTGGACGATAGGCCAAAGGCATTCGTCACCAAGAGTCTGAACATCGTTGGTTGGCTACTGGGCATCGTGCATGCTAGACGATCCCTTGAGGGCACCAGACGATTCATCAGTGTGCTGGAACTCACCAAGTTTGGATTGCAGTCCGAAGGCATTTGTCAGCAGGAGCGTTAGGCTTGGGGGAATCATTTGGATTGCTGCTCAGTGCGTTCCTTAAATCGCCATGGCCTCGCGTACAGGGGCCTTGGCCAGAAATTCTCAGTTGTGACCAGGGTGAGGTCCTTAGCGTCCACAGTTAGGTGGGCAGACACTCTTCCTGCCTCCGTGGTGTGGAGGCTGCAAGTGTGCACCGTTGCCGTACCCCCTGCTGCAACTGCACGCTGGCGGGTGAAGCATTTCAGTCCCTCCTCAGTACAGCTTGAGCTTAAATTGCCTACATACAAAACTGCCCTCCTGGACCTGGGAGGCTCTCCTGACACCAGTTGCCAGCTGTCGTCGTCTAAGACCTCCAGGACTGGCTTGGAGCGATGTTTAGCGCCCCTGCTGTAGGGGCCCTCAATGCCAATGTCAATGATCTCAGAATTACTGTCTTCCTCACCGGACGCCTCAGGGTCACTGCCAGTGTCACCCACGCTACGGGGCTCACCCGTACTAGCAGTGCACGCGGCAGCCTGGCCTGTGCGGGTACGGGTACGATTTCTTGACGATTTCGTAGATCTACTCTTCGTACGCTGGCTCTGCTGAGGAGCTTGAATATTTGGGAGAACACTTGCCTTGGCAATGGCGGCTTCCTTGAGGGAGACAACTTCCTGAGTCAGGCCTAACACTTGCCGCGACAGGTCATTGATTCTTTTGTTGAGGCGATCCTCGCGATCGGCCGACTCGGACGCTAAGTTCGCCAGGGTCTTGATAACCTCAATCACAGACGACTCGATACCCGGGAGGGAGCACAACAGTTTTGTCTCTACCTCTGAGAGCCCCTTGAGGGCGGCCTTTGTAGCTGGGGGCATGGCCGCCAGAGGTGGGCCAGCCCTACTACACGATACTATTTGCCGGGTTAACAGCATTCTTATAAGAATTTGGATAATTATGATATTGAAGACATATGTAGAGGTAAGTGTGGACAAAGATTGCCATGATAGACAGGTAAGTGTGGACAAAGATTGCCATGATAGACAGGTAAGTGTGGACAAAGATTGCCATGATAGACTGACAGTGTGGACAAAGATTGCCATGATAGACTGACAGTGTGGACAAAGATTGCCATGATAGACTGACAGTGTGGACAAAGATTGCCATGATAAGTGTGGACAAAGATTGCCATGATAGACTGACAGTGTGGACAAAGATTGCCATGATAGACTGACAGTGTGGACAAAGATTGCCATGATAAGTGTGGACAAAGATTGCCATGATAGACTGACAGTGTGGACAAAGATTGCCATGATAGACAGGTAAGTGTGGACAAAGATTGCCATGATAGACTGACAGTGTGGACAAAGATTGCCATGATAGACTGACAGTGTGGACAAAGATTGCCATGATAGACTGACAGTGTGGACAAAGATTGCCATGATAAGTGTGGACAAAGATTGCCATGATAGACTGACAGTGTGGACAAAGATTGCTAGATTGATAGACTGACAGTGTGGACAAAGATTGCTAGATTGATAGACTGACAGTGTGGACAAAGATTGCCATGATAGACTGACAGTGTGGACAAAGATTGCCATGATAGACTGACAGTGTGGACAAAGATTGCCATGATAGGCTGACAGCCCTGAATAGTCCATGTATGTATAGCACATTATCGTTTGTTGTTCAAAATATATCCAGGAGGAACCAGTGCTGCGGCATGTGAATTCCTACTGCTAACAGTAACAATGCGGAGCCTGCAACGTAATGTGCAGAACAAGAACACTATTAGTGCTAGTGGAAGAGGCACTATTCGATAATGTCCAATTCTCTTTTTTGTACTTGCGTTGTCAAGCAAGAGCCAGGATATTGCATGTATATGCAATACGTGCTGGCATTAAGCAGCTAGCCAAAGTGCGGGATGGTACTAATACCTGCAGGTACTTATCAAAATAGTAAGACCAAGCTTCTCACACAGTAGTGTTTGATATCCCTGTTCAGGATACTCTGTGATGTAACTGCCCTGGGATAACCACCATGAGAAAACTTGACAGCAGATACACAACAGAAAGCCTCTAACAGGACAGTGGGTCATTCTACAATGACAGTGATCATTTACACTGCAAAGAAAGAATTTGAACCCTAGCACTGCCTATTCCTGTAGAGGTCGGTGTCAGTGCTAGGCTTCTATTCGGAGCATGTATCTTTATGAGATAGATAGATAGATAGATAGATAGAGAGAGAGAGAGAGAGAGAGAGAGAGAGAGAGAGAGAGAGAGAGAGAGAGAGAGAGAGAGAGAGAGAGAGAGAGAGAGAGAGAGAGACAGAGAGAGAGAGGGAGAGAAAGGAGAAAAACAGAGAGAGAGAGAGAGAGAGAGAGAGAGAGAGAGAGAGAGAGAGAGAGAGAGAGAGAGAGAGAGAGAGAGAGAGAGAGAGAGGGAGAGAGAGAGAGAGAGAGAGAGAGAGAGAGAGAGAGAGAGAGAGAAAGGAGACAAACAGAGAGAGAGAGAGAGAGAGAGAGAGAGAGAGAGAGAGAGAGAGAGAGAGAGAGAGAGAGAAGAGA